>NC_137134.1:155000-157500 GCF_949319135.1 Squalius cephalus
CGTGGTAAGAGGCCGATCAGATGGATGTAACTATTGTGAGTCAAAGTTATAGCGCCACCAACTGGCAGCAGGAAGTGTGTCACTTTCAAAATGTTTTTGACAAAAGTGGGGGGGTTAGTTTTACCAACAGTTAAAAAAAATCACAATATATGTTGGTCTCACCGAGCCGGACAACTTTCTAATTTACAGTTATTAGCTCAGAGCAAAAGGAAGTCAGATATTTTGGTTTGAATGTGGATTTTTTGGATATTTCAGACTCTGAGTATTTAGCTACTCTTCCTAACTGGTTTATTTTATTCACACCAAACTTTTTCAACATGATGAAAACACATTAAAGATGCTAAATTGTGAACGGATATTAAACATCTCAAACGGTTTTTCTATAGTGAGGGACTAAAGTAATGTACAAAAAGGAAACTAAAAGCCTCATCTTCTAAAAATGTAATTAAACACCATTTATTTCTATATAAAAGTATACAAATATCACAACTAAACCCATTTTATTCTTTTTTTTCAATCTAATAAATATTTATAAGTTTAAAAATAGTAATTGTACTATTTAGTCCCATAAAAGTCAAGTCATACATAGGGCTATACTGCTCTCTTGTGTTCAAAATCAGGTAGGCCTATTGTACCTATATAAAAATATACTAGTGACGGTGAGAATATTTTACCACCGGTTAATCGACGTGTGACACCGCTGGGGGCTTTTGAATCGCCAACATAAAAACGAAAGTAAAATATGTTCGTCCGCACTGACATTGATAGTGGTTGAGCGAGCGTTTCAAATGAATTCCTATGGAAGTAGGAATTAACTGAAAAACGTTCACTCTGTTCTGCTCGTTCCTCGCCGTGGATGCGCACCGTTATGAATGCCCGTGCAGCCATGAGCATTTTAGTTTAATTTTAAAATTAGCGCCTTTCGGGGGTGGATTGCTTGAAATTATTTTACAAAAGCACAATGTTGTGTTTTATTGCGACTGTACACAAATATAAGTTAACACTTTGCAGTTTGAATGTCGTCCTGTATAATGACGGAGTATGTTTTTATGTGTCCACTGTTCCATCGCGCCCACGCCACACACACACACGCACACACACACACACACACACACACACACACACACACGGTTTACTATCTTTGTGGGGACTCTCCATAGACTTAATGGTTTTTATACTTTACAAACTGTATATTCTATCTCCTCACACTAACCCTACCCCTAAACCTACCCATCACAGAAAACTTTCTGCATTTTTACATTTCCCCAAAAACTCATTCTGTATGATTTATAAGCTTGTTTACCCATGGGGACCTCTATTTAGGTCCCCACTGTGACACGAGTCCCCATGAGTCTGTGTGCATTCAGGTTGAAGTCCCCATCGGGATAGAAAAACATGAACACACATATACACACACACACACACACACACACACACACACATTCCAGCATTGCAATCTTGACATCGCAGCCTGATCATTATAGCCTTAATAAAATATAATAATAAAATAGTCAACCTAACATATAAAAATTACACTGCTCTAAATAGTCAGTAGTACAATTCGTACATTCACAGTAAGCACCGCTCCACTGTGATGTTTCCAAGCACATTTTTGCGCATGTGAAGAGGATGATTTTTTCCATCAATATTGGAACACGAGTGAAGAACAAAGCCTATAATAAAGAATAGTTTAGCATCCAAATACATGGCAAATGTTGAAACATTTTGATTCTAATGAGAGTCAAAGTTATAGCGCCACCAACTGGCAGCAGGAAGTGTGTCACTTTCAAAATGTTTTTGACAAAAGTGGGGGGGTTAGTTTTACCCACAATTACAAAAATCAGTACGTATATTGGTCTCATCGAGCCGGACAACTTTCTAATTGACAGTTATTAGCTACGACCAACAGGGTGTCAGATATTTTGGTCTGAATATGGATTTTTTGTTAAATCAGCCTCTGAGTTTTTAGTTACTCCTCCTAAAAGGTTTATTTTATTCCCACCAAACTTTTTCAACATGATACAAATATATTAATGATGCTAAATTGTAAACGGATATTGAATATCTCAAACGGTTTTGCTATGGCGAGGGATTAAATTAATGTCAAAAAGGAAGCAGGAAACATCTCATAACTTCTAAAAATGTAATTATACACCATTTATTTTTATATAAAATTATACAAATATTAGAACTAAACCTATTTTATTCTGTTTTTGCAATTCAAGAAGTATGAAAAAGTTAAAAACAGGCTATTTAGTGCTATTTGGTTCAACAAAAAAGCAAACATAGGGCTATACTGCCCTCTTGTGTCCAAAAGGATATCAAAATAGTATATAAAACGTTTTACTAGGTAGGCCTATTGTATTTAAATATAAATTTATTAGGTATATGACTGTGAGGATATTTTCCCATCGGTTAATCGACGTGTGACACGAGCGGGTGCTTTTAAATCGCTAATATAAAAGTGAAAGTAAAAAACGGACGTCCGCACGGACATTGA
>NC_137134.1:760000-1004356 GCF_949319135.1 Squalius cephalus
ATGTTAGGGTGAGCACCTGGCGCCTGGAAAGGAGGAAAACTGAAAGAAGTAGAAGGGAAGAAAAACATTTGAGGATCGTGTGTAAAAAAGTGGAATTGCAGAGATCTGGAGCGTGAGGTACCACGGTGGGAGGGGCTGAGGAGTTGACCTGGAAAAGGTTGGCGCCCTTCCGCGGCTGGATCCGGGGCGCGGCTCAGGCTAGCGGAAGGTCTGCGACGACGTGGCGCGGGGGCGGGGCCCAGCGCTGCCTGTGAGGAAGGTGTAGACACAGCAGGACGAGCGATCGGGGCCCGGCAGGCCTTGCTCATTCGAGCCGATGGGATTGGAGCTGAAACAGAAGGGTGAGTAGATTGTAAAGTGACATATAAATTAAACAATTCTGCTTTTTTCATCCTGTGGGAAAAATTTGCATCGAATTAATTAAGGCTTGTCTCAGCCCCTTAACTGTCCACTTCCCTATGGGAGGGATGTTTGGGTGAGCTGAAAGGTGGGAAGGCGCGGAGGAAGACGATGAGGAAGATGATGAGTTCCTCACTGGCGGTGGTGAGGGGAGTCTTCGGCGTCTTGGAGTATGCAGAGAGGATCTAGAGGGCCGGCGTCCCCTGTTTGAGGATGGAGGCTCAGTGTTGTTGTTGGCTGCTGGAGAGGAAAAGGTCGCTGGATTGGCGGTTTGCGATGGAGACACCTCCGTGATGAATAGGGTTGGGTACCGAAACTCGGTTCCAATAGGGCACCGGTTCCGACGTAAACGGTAGTAACCAGACCGAATAAGAACGAAACTTTCGGTGCCTGATTTCGGTGCCTGACGTTTTTTGCCCCCTATAAAACATCTCGCGGCACGAATGATCCAATAATAAAACATCTCCAGTTAACCAGCAGATCATTCATTTAGTTCGTTTGTTAAATAAGAGATCTAGCGCTGAAATGTGTTTTTTAAATCAAGTGATCAAAGTGCTAGTTGCCGCTGCGATCAGTGGCGCGGATACAGTGTTTTCTCTTGGCTCGCGCACACACTTGGCTTCACTCGGACGCGCGCTTCAATACGTTGCGGAGATCGATCTATTTATGAGGCGCCGTCTATATGATTATGTGCGCGGAGAGTTTGTGTGTGCGTGCTCGCGTCTCAGATGAGTATGTGCGCGGAGAGTTTGTGTGTGTGTGTGTGTGTGTGTGTGCTCGCGTCTCAGATGAGTATGTGCGCGGAGAGTTCCGCGCGTCTCGTGTGTGAAGAGTTTGCGTGTGTGTGCGTGAGCGACTTTAGAAGTTGTGCATTTCATATGTATTAGTTTGAGCATTCAGCAGTATACATGTATGTGTGACTACCTAGTATACGTGTATGCAAGGGTTTCATATGTGTGTGAATGAATTTTGATTTAAGCCCTAGGCCTAGACGGCGCCTCATATCTATTCGTTCTGGTGAAATCTCAAAATATAATGGACACAAAGTGTCCCTGCTTGATATACAACCACTGATGAGCATAATCGGTTTAAAAAAATAAATTTTTTAAAAAAAAACTACGAATGCGGATTAGAACCCAAAACCTCTGACACGCTTGAGTAAAGTTCAAGTTCAGCTGCCAGTGTTCCTCTTCGGGTAAGTCTAGTATTTTAATGTCAACTGCAAATCTTGAATATCAAGTATGAAGTATATCAATATCAAGTATATTTATATGGCTATACTGTGTGTTAAATATTTCTGCTCAGTGTCAGATATTTCTCTGTTCTGTAAAAGTCATAATATGAGAAGACAAAATTTTGATCTTAACTCAAGTGTTTTGTGCTACATCAGTAGCCTTTTAAAGGGCACAATTTTTAATTTAATCAGAAATCAGAAAATCTTTTTCAGAAAATCACACACACACACACACACACACACACACACACACACACAGAGGTATTATTTTTTTGATAAAGTGTGTGCGGTTTAGTTTTCTTAAGTACCGTTTCAAGAACCGTTTAAGCACCGGAACCGTTTGAAAAATACCGAGTAGGTACTGGTATCGGATAAAACCTAACCAATACCCAACCCTAGTGATGAAAGACTCATTGTCGGAGGGGAAGAGCTCTAACTCGGACATGACGGCACGAAGGCGGAGTCCGATGCTGAGAAATTGTCATGAGACAGGAGGTAAGTGAAGGCTTTATTTATACTGGCTTCTTCTTGTGCTGGTTGGATGATTACCTGAACATGCTCCTCCCGAACTTTGTTACATAAAACTTCATTTAAGAAATTATTAACATTCATGTTTTTAAGCTTCTCTAAAAGCACATGAGTTTGCACTGTATTAAAGGCTGAACTAAAATCGACAAACAAGATTCTAGCATAAGCTCTTATGTTTTCAAGGTGCTTAGAAATAAAGTGCGATATGCAAAGGATTGCGTCATCAGTGCTGCGTTCTTGCTTATAGGCGAACTGGTACACATCTAGCTTTGACTCTACATCCTTCAAGAGTATAGACACAACAAATTTTTCAAAACATTTCATTACAATCAAGGTTAGAGCTATGGGACAAAAGTCATTATTCTCTGAGGCGCCTGTTTTTTTAGGCAGTGGAGTTATAAGTGATTTCTTCCACAGAGCTGGGACAGTGTGAGTACATAACAACTGTTGGAAAATAGGGCACCATGCCATTGTTAGTTCTTCTGCACAACTTTTGAGCAGAAAGGCTGGGAGGCCACCGTATGTACTTTGCTGAAAAGTCGTTGGATGCTAAATGGTTCCACTTCCAGATAACAGTCACTGATTTCATTGTGTCCCAAAGTTTTTTTAGTATTTAATGTTTGGAAGTTTTGTTCCATTGTTTGCCTGTGTTTTTCCCTCGCATTAGTGAGGAGTTGTTTAAGTTCTTTTTGGACCACTGACAATCCCGCTATCCTGCAAGCTTGCAGTTGTCAGCTCCAACATATAGTCCCAAGCACAAAACACTTAAGACGCGAATTAAAAACAAAACACTACAAACACTTAAAACCAACAACAGCACTCGCCCGGGTTGCAACAGAGCAGCGCCACCGGAAGTCAAATTGATTTAAACGGACGAAAACTTACAGGCCTTAGAGGGGAGACGAGGATCCCCCTTCCAATAGGTAGCGGTCATCGGACGACAGACTGACTGATCCCACCTTTAATAATAGCCAGCTAAAATGTTTTCGGTACATATCCTAGTGACAAAGAGGAATTAATGATATTAAGGAGAGGATCTATGACCTCAGGAAGCATCTCTTTCAGTAGCTTATTCGGTATAGGGTCTAACATACGTGTTGTTGATTTAGATGATTTAACGAGTTTAGACAATTCTTCCTCTCCTATTGCAACGAATAAATAAAAAAAAATTTTAACGTTTGAGCTCATGCGCATATGTCATTAAAATAAATGTTTAATTTATAATTGTTGCATGAAGTCTCCCTTTTTAGTTGCAGGGTTGTAACAATATATATTTTTTCTACTCGTGCCATCTAAGGTTCATTGTGTCAACTTTGACCATTGGGTGGCGCATATCCCTTTTGTTGTTACACAGCAGAAAAAGGAAGGAAACAGTAGGAAGCAGTGCTGGTAGAATGCATGAAGTGAAGTTGTGACTTAGGATTAGTGACTTAAACTCTATTCTAAAGAATAGAGTTTAAGATTTTACTGTTTGTTTTTAAAGCCTTAAATGGCCTGGCACCTGAGTATTTAGCTGAGATTTTAACCGTGCGTGACCATGGCAGAGTGTTGCGGTCTTCTAAACAATTGGTTTTAGAAGTGCCTAGGTCACGATATAAACGGTGGGGTGATCAGGCGTTCAGAGTTGCTGCACCAAGACTCTGGAACAAATTACCGCCGGACATTCGTATAATTACAGAGGAAACTACCTTTAGGTCTAAACTTAAAACATACCTGTTTAGAATGGCATTCAATACCCAGTAGTGGTGTGACATTTTGTTGTCGGAGCTGATTTTTTATTATTCTAAGTTGTTTTGTGTTGTTTTTATCCCTTGATGTAAAGCACTTTGGATACCTGTAGGTTGTTGTATAGTGCTATATAAATAAATGTTGATTGATTGATTGTTGATTGGTCTCTTGTCAGTTTCTTTGAAGCTGTTGATTTGTCAAACATGCAATGGCAAGTTTCTCATTTACTCCTGATAATAAGTCATCTGAGGTTATTCATTACAGCCCACAGTAAACTCTGCAGACCAATTATAGCCATTATGGTGGGTTGCTTTTGAGTAAATGTGCACCTGAGGGTGCTGTTAACACCTGTGCTGAATGCAGAGATGATCTATTCATTATAGGTGTGAAAGCAACACATTTAAACACACAGTGAAGGCACTGATGCAATCGCTGCTGCTCATTATTCAGGGGCCAGTTACATCATATTTTGTTTTGATGTATTTTAAAAGTTAATGAAGTAGAACTTTTATTTGGCAAGTAGATATACAAAAAAATCCTCTCAGTGCAGGTGCCAACAGTACAGAGAAACATATTACCCCCACCAAAAAAATAAAATAAAAGAGAGCTGATGATCTTCCCAGTCAGACATTGTTACCAATAGCTCTTGTGGCAGCCTGATTCAGTTCTCTCAGACAGTGTTGTTTAAACTACTGCAACTATCACAGTATTAACAACAATTCAATTTACAACAACATAAAACTTAATATTTAGCATGTGTAATATCTGTAATGATGCTTTATATCATTTTAAAAACAGAAACACAAGCTAAAACACTTCGTTCTGAAACGGTATCAGTTGTCATTTTTAAAATGACAGTATAGAAGATTTGGCCCATAGCGGCTTTTATGATACTGTTATGGTACTTGCGACGTGAATGTAGACCACCCGTTGCAGTGTTGTCTGTCCGAACCAATATGTGCTTGTCCTGCAGCAACGGTCAAAGCCGGAGCAGAGCCAGCAGAACTGCTGTCAGCACGAGGCAGTTGATATGTCACTGCAGTCAAGGTCCTGTCCAGGAGCCCAAGACTACGTGCCCGTTGCATATAGCGCCCTAGCCCATTCCACCAAGGTGGGCATCGTCTGGCCGAGGACCCGCGCTGTGACTATACTGCAGTTCCTGCACCAACCCCGGCTCAGAACTACCCTCGTGCTGCTCTTTTAGTGTTTTGACCTGGTGGACTTGCAGAAAGGCCGTAGCATGCAAGGCAGAGGCAGCCTGTCCAGCGGAGGCAGTCACTTATTAACTAACTCCAGCGGTTTCAGTACAGCGTAAAAATTGTGACGTTGTAGAGTAAGCGTTCTCCTAATTCCGAATTTGCATAGGTCACCGGTCATGCGCAATAAGTGTATGAGGATACACCAACAGTGTTTTCTTTTGTGCCACTAATAGAAACAAGGTTAAAATTGATTATTTATGTCATGTCAAAGTAAATTATTTCAAAGTCACACGCTAATATATTAAACGATCGCGCCATTAAAACAATCTGAAATACTGGAATTCACCAGGATCCACGGTCACATTTTTAACAAAAATATAAAAGAAACAGAAATAAAATAAACTGTGTTGTGTATAGTAAAGGTAAGAGTGGATGAACTTAACCTTTCTCTACTGACCAGAAATATTTGTCACCAGAGATCTATTAATGTAATACAGTATAAAAGTGCTGCACTTGTTTTCACTGATAATTGCATGATTCTTATAAACCTATAATACAAAAACAGGTAATTAATGAAATGTACTATCAGTTATTAAAATGGCATATTACATGTTCATCAGACACCTGTGTGTGTTTACAGGGGTTACACATGAGATACCTGTCCTAACTGAGTTACATGTTCATCAGACACCTGTGTGTGTGTGTACAGGGGTTACACATGAGATACCTGTCCTAACTGAGTTACATGTTCATCAGACACCTGTGTGTGTTTACAGGGGTTACACATGAGATACCTGTCCTAACTGAGTCACATGTTCATCAGACACCTGTGTGTGTGTTTACAGGGGTTACACATGAGATACCTGTCCTAACTGAGTGACATGTTCATCAGACACCTGTGTGTGTGTACAGGGGTTACACATGAGATACCTGTCCTAACTGAGTTACATGTTCATCAGACACCTGTGTGTGTTTACAGGGGTTACACATGAGATACCTGTCCTAACTGAGGTACATGTTCATCAGACACCTGTGTGTGTGTACAGGGGTTACACATGAGATACCTGTCCTAACTGAGTTACATGTTCATCAGACACCTGTGTGTGTGTGTACAGGGGTTTCACATGAGATACCTGTCCTAACTGAGTTACATGTTCATCAGACACCTGTGTGTGTGTTTACAGGGGTTACACATGAGATACCTGTCCTAACTGAGTTACATGTTCATCAGACACCTGTGTGTGTTTACAGGGGTTACACATGAGATACCTGTCCTAACTGAGTGACATGTTCATCAGACACCTGTGTGTGTGTACAGGGGTTACACATGAGATACCTGTCCTAACTGAGTTACATGTTCATCAGACACCTGTGTGTGTTTACAGGGGTTACACATGAGATACCTGTCCTAACTGAGGTACATGTTTATCAGACACCTGTGTGTGTGTTTACAGGGGTTACACATGAGATACCTGTCCTAACTGAGTTACATGTTCATCAGATACCTGTGTGTGTGTACAGGGGTTACACATGAGATACCTGTCCTAACTGAGTCACATGTTCATCAGACACCTGTGTGTGTGTTTACAGGGGTTACACATGAGATACCTGTCCTAACTGAGTCACATGTTCATCAGACACCTGTGTGTGTGTTTACAGGGGTTACACATGAGATACCTGTCCTAACTGAGTGACATGTTCATCAGACACCTGTGTGTGTGTACAGGGGTTACACATGAGATACCTGTCCTAACTGAGTTACATGTTCATCAGACACCTGTGTGTGTTTACAGGGGTTACACATGAGATACCTGTCCTAACTGAGGTACATGTTTATCAGACACCTGTGTGTGTGTTTACAGGGGTTACACATGAGATACCTGTCCTAACTGAGTTACATGTTCATCAGATACCTGTGTGTGTGTACAGGGGTTACACATGAGATACCTGTCCTAACTGAGTCACATGTTCATCAGACACCTGTGTGTGTGTTTACAGGGGTTACACATGAGATACCTGTCCTAACTGAGTCACATGTTCATCAGACACCTGTGTGTGTTTACAGGGGTTACACATGAGATACCTGTCCTAACTGAGGTACATGTTTATCAGACACCTGTGTGTGTGTTTACAGGGGTTACACATGAGATACCTGTCCTAACTGAGTCACATGTTCATCAGACACCTGTGTGTGTGTACAGGGGTTACACATGAGATACCTGTCCTAACTGAGTTACATGTTCATCAGACACCTGTGTGTGTTTACAGGGGTTACACATGAGATACCTGTCCTAACTGAGTGACATGTTCATCAGACACCTGTGTGTGTGTACAGGGGTTACACATGAGATACCTGTCCTAACTGAGTTACATGTTCATCAGATACCTGTGTGTGTGTACAGGGGTTACACATGAGATACCTGTCCTAACTGAGTCACATGTTCATCAGACACCTGTGTGTGTGTTTACAGGGGTTACACATGAGATACCTGTCCTAACTGAGTTACATGTTCATCAGACACCTGTGTGTGTGTTTACAGGGGTTACACATGAGATACCTGTCCTAACTGAGTCACATGTTCATCAGACACCTGTGTGTGTTTACAGGGGTTACACATGAGATACCTGTCCTAACTGAGTTACATGTTCATCAGACACCTGTGTGTGTGTTTACAGCAGTTTCACATGAGATACCTGTCCTAACTGAGTTACATGTTCATCAGACACCTGTGTGTGTGTTTACAGGGGTTACACATGAGATACCTGTCCTAACTGAGTCACATGTTCATCAGACACCTGTGTGTGTGTTTACAGGGGTTTCACATGAGATACCTGTCCTAACTGAGTTACATGTTCATCAGACACCTGTGTGTGTTTACAGGGGTTACACATGAGATACCTGTCCTAACTGAGTCACATGTTCATCAGACACCTGTGTGTGTGTTTACAGGGGTTTCACATGAGATACCTGTCCTAACTGAGTTACATGTTCATCAGACACCTGTGTGTGTGTTTACAGGGGTTACACATGAGATACCTGTCCTAACTGAGTTACATGTTCATCAGACACCTGTGTGTGTGTTTACAGGGGTTACACATGAGATACCTGTTCTAACTGAGTTACATGTTCATCAGACACCTGTGTGTGTGTACAGGGGTTACACATGAGATACCTGTCCTAACTGAGTTACATGTTCATCAGACACCTGTGTGTGTGTACAGGGGTTACACATGAGATACCTGTCCTAACTGAGTTACATGTTCATCAGACACCTGTGTGTGTGTACAGGGGTTACACATGAGATACCTGTCCTAACTGAGTCACATGTTCATCAGACACCTGTGTGTGTTTACAGGGGTTACACATGAGATACCTGTCCTAACTGAGTCACATGTTCATCAGACACCTGTGTGTGTTTACAGGGGTTACACATGAGATACCTGTCCTAACTGAGTTACATGTTCATCAGACACCTGTGTGTGTGTTTACAGGGGTTACACATGAGATACCTGTCCTAACTGAGTTACATGTTCATCAGACACCTGTGTGTGTGTACAGGGGTTACACATGAGATACCTGTCCTAACTGAGTCACATGTTCATCAGACACCTGTGTGTGTTTACAGGGGTTTCACATGAGATACCTGTCCTAACTGAGTCACATGTTCATCAGACACCTGTGTGTGTTTACAGGGGTTACACATGAGATACCTGTCCTAACTGAGTTACATGTTCATCAGACACCTGTGTGTGTTTACAGGGGTTACACATGAGAAAAAAACCGAGCAGCTGGAGGCGTGCCGTGTGGGCGGAGCTAAAGCTGTGCTTACGCGCCGATAGCTAACAACAGTGATATTTGAAGCAGTTTGTCTATGAGTTTAACTCACCGCCTGCGGTTCCAACGCACGGCCGTGAACCTTTATCGTTGGGACTGCTAAATCCGGCGTTGAACTGGGCCTTGTTTATAAAACAATCATCGTCTACAGGTGCACCCGCGCCCTTCCGGGAGAAGTGCCCTTAGGACCCTTATAAGGAAATTCCACCCCAGCTGACGTCACACAGACCCATACTCGAAAAAAAACGTTCCGAAACTTGTGACAAACCGGAAGGAGTATTTTTGGTACAGAAATACTCCATCAAACGTATAACTTAATTTTTTAAACTTTGTCCATGTTTAGCATGGGAATCCAACTCTTTAACAGTGTAAAAAACTCAGTATGCATGAAATAGCATTTCACCCCCCCTTTAATAAGAAAAAAATACTATAATTGGATGCTTCAGCTACTCCTGTATTAATACAGTTGCATGCATATGCATGGCTATTCATATAACAACATTCATTATGAATATAGCCTACCACATTTCTGCCAAAATACCATAGTTGCAGTTTGTGTTACTACAGTAAATCAAGGTAATCCGTGTATTGGAAAACATAACAAACTTTCTTTAACTAATCGTGAACTAATCGTTTATTTGTTGCACAATATTTCTCATGTTTTCCGCTTCAATGTTGTTGGGAATATCTGCACCTTTTCATCTTTCTTTCATCTCGGAGATTTCAGCGCGCCGCTGGGCCGAGCTGATAAATGGTCCGTGCACTACAGTTCAAATGAGTAGAGCTCTATTGTTCCGCATTTAGTGAAAATTGTAGTCGCACCTGTACGAAAAAAGTACGTTACCAGTCTGGAGCACTGCTTCAGCTTTGACTGACCATCACTTAAGTCCCTTTAATACATTTGCTATAACAAATACCGTAAAACAGTCATAATGCTAGATAGTGATTTCAGACTAGGCCTAACGTTACTTAGTTTATTGTAGTAGGTTACTTACTGGTAGTACATCTCTAAACGGTTTCGCTAGTATAATGTTTTAATTAATTACTTTATTACTGCTAGCGAGCTAACAGGGATAGCTAGGATTAATTTCCAATCGATCTCACTTCCCGGAGATCATTCAAACGGACTAAAGGGAACTACGTTTTTAAAAAGTATATTTTATAATTATATTCAATGTCTCAGTACACAATACTTAATGTTATATATACATAAAAACGATATGACTTACCTTTCATAATCAGGATGCAGCAGCAGCTTCTGTGTTGACTGTCTGTCACTGGACCGTTAAAATTTGAACCGTCGCTGCGGAAACCGTAGGCTATTTAACCCAACAGTCGGGTTATTTCTAGAAATTACCCAACAGTTTTATAAATGACCCAATATTTTTGGAAAATAACCCAACACATTGACCCAATATGTGCAACCCATCGGTTGGGTTAAACAAATAACCCAATGTTTTTTACTATACACACCCAGGAAAGAACGTAAGTGCATGCAGACATTTCTGATATTACTATCTTTGTGGGGACGTTTGGATTTACCAGGACACACTCACACAAACTGTGATTTCTAGTCCAGGAACCATGTTTGAGAACTTTGAGAGCTTTGGTGGAAGAGTGGGGTAACATCTCACAGCAAGAAAAGGCCAGTCTGCTACAGTCCATGAGGATGATCTGTGGGACTTACAGCAGCTCCTGGCTACACCAGATATGACTGCTTATTTTCATATTGTTCAGGGACTCACTGTTCCATTTCTTTTCATCAAATGTCTGCGGAACTTGTTTAGTTTATGTTTATGTTGTTGAATCTTTTTATGTTCATACCACTATTTATACATTAAGACATTTTCTGGGAAAAAAAGCAGTTGAAAGTTTGACCGAGTTTAGTTCTGTATGACTGTACCCTTTTTTTTCATTATGTTTTTGATAACACAGATGCAACATGACTGATGAAAGTGATTAGGCATTTACCATTTATTACAGTACATTGAGGATTTATGCTGCTTGCTCAGTTTATTAAATGAGAACATTTAATACAATTTATGAACATTGTGTCGATTTATATCAATGTGTGTGGAAAGAAGTCAATCAAATCAATCAAATGCAGAAAACATACTCTCTGAAATAAGCTACATACTAAGATACATGTAGTGTAAATTACAAATATAAATCCTACAAAGATAATCATATCCTTTATGAGTGACAGCTTTACCAGTTTAATTACAATTGATGCTCTGTAAAAATATCGACCAGAGAGGATGCTGGCTGAAATATTTTCAGAGTTAAGATGTGTTTAGCTGTCTTTTTAAACCAGGGATAAAATAAAGCATAGATCAGTGGATTCAGACCTGAATTTGTGGACACAACCCATGCTAAAACATTTAAGATTGTGGAAGAGTTTACTGTCAAAGAACAGATAAAGTATGGAACAAAGCAAAGGATATAAGCTACCACAATGATTCCTAATGTCAGAGCAGCTTTACTCTCAGATTTCTTCCTCAATGAACCGTCCGTTACACATTTACCACCCTTCATCATAGAGTTTATAACTTTCACTTGCTGATGTACCACATAGAAAATCCTCAAATATAAAGATATGATAAGGGTACATGGAAAAATAAAAGACACGAACAGATCAGTAACTGCGCAGGCAAATCCTATCGGAATAAAACACTCTCCATAACACTTGTCTGTTCTGTATACATGTCCATTATAAATTACAACTGTAACATTATAAGTTAAAGAACAAACCCAGCTCAGACAGATGCTTATTAAAGTTTTAGTTGTGGTTATTTTCTGTGGGTACAGTAAAGGGTGACACACAGCCACATAACGATCAACAGCAATTAAAGCTAAATTAGTGAAAGATGCTGAGAAGAGCAATCCATACATTATATTATGCAGTTTACAGAAAGTTTCTCCAAAGTACCAACACATCTCAATCTGTGTGATGGCCTCTACGGGTATCACAATAAGTCCAATAAGCAGGTCGGCCACAGCCAGAGAAAGAATAATCAGGTTTGTTGGAGTGTGAAGCCTCTTGAAGTGAGAGATAGAGATGATCACCAGCAGGTTCAGAAACACAGTCCATGCTGACAGCAATGACACAGACACATACATAATAATGTATTCATGTCTAGAGTATTCAAAGCCCTTGATACATGATGAGTTGATGTCAGGAAAGCAGTAAAGAGTCTCATGATCCTCTATCTCATAGGCCATGAGTGAGTCTCCTCATGTTAGGAGTTTGTTCTGCTCTCTTTATTGTCATATAATTTATACAGTGTTTGGTTCAGACGGCCCACCCATCTACTGCCCACTGATGATGTAACATTCAGATTTCTTTTTTTATTTTTATTTTATTTTTTTATTTATTTTTTATTAGCTTTGAAATGCAATTAATTGCTTCAGTCCAGATTAGAATTCTCTTACACTGGTCAAAAGTTAATGCTTTTTTTGTTTGTTTTTTGCTTCATTTCTTCACTGTCTTGTTATAGTTTAGTATTTCCACATGAAAGCAAAGCACAGGTGGAACTGAACTGAACACAGGTGTGGTGGTTTTTGCTTCAATCAGTAATCAGCCACTGTAGATCACCCTTCCTTTGAGCGGCTCCTGGAACTCATCTGAGGGGTCCCTTGGTGTGGTTAAGATGATTTCTGTGAATTAGGAATGGGGTCCAGAAATAGAGGGGTTATGTCATCCATTGGAACTCAAGAATGCTTGAGCTGTCCATAACCCTCCCAGTTTACCCTGTAAATTAACTATTGCAATGTAATAGGTGGGCAATAACTGTCCTGTTTACAGAACACATTATCAAAAATGGTGAAATAATTTTTATACTGTACAGTAAAAAAGCTATTGAATTGAACATGTGTAATAAAAAGGTTTCAGTTTAGTTTAGTTTAGTTTAGTTTTATTTAGAGTTTGACAAGGCAGAATATTGGGGAACAAAACCCTGAAATGTATCAAACAAAACGTCTCGGTTACGTATGTAACCCTCGTTCCCTGAGTAGGGAACGGAGACGTTACGTCGGATGACGACGAATGGGGTTTCGCCTAGAAAGCCTATCATCTTCGAGTATATAAAACGAGCCAATGACAATGAAATGTCATGGGTCTGCGGAATTTGCATAGCGTCTCTCCGCCCCACCTCGTGGGTATAAAAGGAAGGACGCCGCAACATGCAGATATGTTTCTTAGCTGAGGAGCCGAGACTGAACTCAGGCGTTCCAGCGGTACAGCGGAAGTGGCAGGGAGACGTAACGTCTCCGTTCCCTACTCAGAGAACGAGGGTTACATACGTAACCGAGACGTTCCCTTTCGTTGTCACTCCGAGTTACGTCGGATGACGACGAATGGGGTTCCCAGTGTAATCACGCCACCTCCCGACTGTCTTCCAGTGCCCTGCGTAAGTCTGAGCTCCCTGTCGTGAGACTGGCACGGACGAAGGACTCCTACTTAACACAGGAATACCAAGGTACACTGGGAAGCATATCTCAGTGGAAATATGCAATCATGCCCAACCCGAAGGGGGGGACTTGAATACACATATGACCCCGAAGGGCTGCATATGGAGAATCACTGGGGTGTCCAGCTGCAGGTGGAATATTTCAACCCCAGGGGTGGCAAGGTGACTTGCCAAGGGAAAGACACATGCTCAGAGAGGCTTACAGTGGAAATACACATGTGGTGGTCGCCGAAGGGGAACCATGCACATGGAGGCACCTAGCCAAGCGCGAAAGCTGCCGGTGGCATAACTCTGGCGTTGACATCAATAGTGCTGGAGGAACTCAGGGCTTATTAGGCTCACCTGAGGAGAATATCGCACGTATCCCGTCCGTGGAGAGGAATGGCGAGCAAGCGAAGACACCTGAGCAGAATCTAGCACCGGCTAGTTGAAGCGAGTACATGAGAAGAAACTGGCTCTACTCTGAGATTATAGAATCTCGCGAATGTGTTGGGTGTCGCCCAGCCTGCAGCTCTGCAGAAGTCTGTTAGCGAGGCGCCATGCGCTAGAGCCCAAGAGGATGCCACACTCCGAATGGAGTGGGCCGTCACACCAAGGGGGCATGGTCAACCTTGCTGCTGGTAAGCCAAAGCAATGGCGTCCACTATCCAGTGAGACAACCTTTGCTTGGAGAGAGCCTTTCCCTTCAGCTTCCCACCATAACAGACAAAGAGCTGGTCTGAGGTCCTGAAACACTGCGTCCTGTCTACATAAGCACGGAGAGCGCGTACTGGACAGAGCAGTGCCAAGGCTGGGTCTGCCTCCTCCGAGGGCAGCGCTTGCAGGTTCACCACCTGGTCTCGAAAGGGTGTGGTGGGAACCTTGGGCACATATCTAGGCCCGGGTCTCAGGATCACGTGAGAATTGGCCGGCCCGAATTCCAGACACGCTTCGTCAACCGAAAATGCCTGCAGGTCCCCTACCCTCTTGATGGAGGCCAATGCAACCAGGAGCGCTGTCTTCATTGACAGGAACTTAAGCTCCACTGATTGCAGAGGCTCAAAGGGAGCACTCTGCAGGGCAGTTAAAACCACTGAGAGGTCCCAAGAGGGTACGAGAGGAGGACGAGGAGGATTTAGTCTCCTCGCTCCTCTCAGGAACCTGATGATCAGGTCGTGCTTTCCCAAGGACTTACCATCAACTGCATCATGATGTGCAGCAATAGCGGCAACATACACTTTCAGGGTGGAGGGAGACAGCCTTCGCTCCAACCCTTCTTGCAGGAAGGAAAGCACAACACTGATGGGGCATTTCGTGGGTTCTAGATTTTTAGAAGAACACCAGTTGACGAAGAGGTTCCACTTCAACGCATAGGCATGCCGTGTAGACAATGCTCTAGCGGAAGTGATGGTAGCCACCACCGCTGGTGGTAGGGTACTCAAACCTACCTCCAGGAGCCAGGAGCCAGGAGCCACACGTGGAGGTTCCAAAGATCGGGACGAGGGTGCCATAGGGTGCCCCGTCCCTGAGAAAGCAGGTCCTTCCTCAGGGGAATTGGCCAGGGAGGTGCTGTCGCGAGGAGTACTAGTTTTGAGAACCAGGTGCGGTTGTGCCAATACGGGGCAACCAATATTACCTGCTCCTCGTCCTCCCTGATCTTGCGCAAGGTCTGCGCAAGAAGGCTCACTGGGGGAAACGCATACTTGCGGAGGCCCCGCGGCCAGCTGTGCGCCAGTGCATCCGTGCCAAGCGTGCCCTCGGTCAGGGAATAAAACAGGTCGCAATGGGACGAGTCGCGGGAGGCAAACAGGTCTACCTGTGCGTCCCCAAACTGATCCCAAATCAGCTGAACCGTCTGGGGATGGAGTCTCCATTCTCCAGCGAGAGGCCGAAGCCGAGACAGCTCGTCGGCCGCCTGGTTCAGATCTCCCGGGATATAAATGGCTCGAAGCGACCTCAGATGCTTCTGACTCCATATGAGGAGGTGGCGAGCGAGTTGTAACATACGGCGGGAGCGCAGACCACCTTGATGGTTGATGTACGCTACTGTCGCGGTATTGTCTGATCGGACTAGTACGTGCTGACCCCTGAGCAACGCCCGGAAGCGGTGCAGGGCGAGACGTACAGCCAGCAACTCGAGGCAATTGACATCCCAAAGGCGCTGGGGTCCTGTCCAGGAGCCCGCGGCAGCATGTCCATTGCACATGGCACCCCAGCCCGTGGCGGAGGCATCTGTCGATACAACAACATGCCGGGAAACTCGTTCTAAGGGCACTCCGGCCCGTAGAAAGCTGAGGTTCGACCACGGGGAGAAAGTCTGGCGGCAGGCCGGAGTCACTGGGACTCGGAGCGTGCCTTGATGCCATGCCCACCTCGAGACTCGATCGCGAAGCCAAAGCTGAAGCGGTCTCATATGAAGCAATCCGAGCAGCGTTACTGCGGCTGCGGATGCCATATGCCCCAGGAGCCTCTGAAAAAGTTTCAGTGGAACCGCACTCTTGCCCTCGAATTGACGAAGGCAAGTCAGCAGTGACTGCGCGCGCTCGCTCGTAAGCTGCGCGCACATGGTGACCGAGTCGATCTCCATACCGAGAAAAGAGATCCTCTGCACGGGGCAAAGTTTGCTCTTCTCCCAGTTGACCCGAAGGCCCAGACGAACTAGGTGCCGGAGCACTAGATCTCTGTGTTCGCAAACCTGATCTCGAGAGTGAGCTAGGATCAGCCAGTCGTCGAGATAGTTCAGGATGCGAACCCCGTGTTCCCGGAGGGGAACAAGGGCTGCCTCGACGACCTTCGTGAAGACGCGAGGAGACAGGGCCAGCCCGAAAGGTAGAACCGCGTACTGGTATGCCCGCCCCTCGAAAGCAAACCGAAGAAACGGTCTGTGTCGAGGTAAAATGGAGACATGGAAGTAGGCGTCCTTCAGGTCGATCGCTGCAAACCAATCCTGCGGCCGCACACAGGATGTGCTTGGCCGTGAGCATCTTGAACGGCAGCCTGTGAAGGGAGCGGTTCAAGACGCGCAGGTCGAGGATTGGCCGTAACCCACCGGATTTCTTCAGTACAATGAAGTAGGGCTGTAGAAGCCGGACTTCATTTCGGCTGGAGGGACAGTCTCGATCGCACCCTTCGCCAGTAGGGTGTCGACTTTCGATCTCATGACAGGGGCATTGCCACCGACCATAGTGAAGCGGACTCCCCTGAAGCGGGGAGGAGACCGCGCGAACTGAATCGCGTAGCCGAGCCCGATGGTCCTCGCAACCCAGCGGGACAGCCTGGGGAGCTCTAACCAAGCTTCCAGAAACTGCGCCAGCGGGGTCATCCGAACCACAGACGTGCCGTCTGTGGTGCAGCGAGGCGGAATGACCGGCCCAGGCGGGGGTGGCATAGCGGCCCTGTGCGGGGGCACGGTCATTAGCCGCATCCTGCCAGAGGAGGCCAGGGGAGGACCAGCGTCCCTCTGGCAGGGGTCTGGCGACAGAGGGGGACGAGAGTGGCGAGGCTCGTGAGCGGCGCGCACTGTCATCCGAGAACTCTGTGTGCTCAGAGATGAGTGATTCAGTTCTGTCTTTAACCACATTAGGGTGCTGCCCGTCGTGGGACGAGCAGCGGGGGTGGGAAAACCAAGGATTCTCCCCCGGCCCTCCACCGGGGGAAGGAGCGGCCCTGCTACCGTCTCCTGCACAGAACTGGATGTCATCTCTGAGCAGCCCATCTCAGGAGCGCCGCTTGGCCTGGCGTTTAGCGGGGCGCGGGGCTGGAGGGGGCTGCGACGCCTTCCTGCGACTTCCTCCACGACGCGGCCCGGGAGCAGCGGACTGCTGGGGCCGATCGGGAGGGGCGGGAGCCGCAGGAGGGCGTCCTCGGCGGCGAAGAGACGGAGGCACCTGTGCCGGCGGCTTGGCTGCCGAAGCAGCGGGCCGCCGGGGCAGGACGTGTTTTAGAGCCTCCGTCTGCTTCTGGGCAGCTGAGAACTGCTGGGCAAAGTCCTCGACTGCTCCGCCGAAGAGGCCAGCCTGGGATATGGGGGTGTCGAGGAACCGGGTCCGCTCGGCCTCCCGCATATCAGCCAGGTTAAGCCATAGGTGTCGCTCCTGGACCACAGCCGCCTTATCGAGAGGAGGCAAGGCGGAGAAGGTCGCCGAACGATCACGGGAAGACAGGGGTGCCTTCCAGGACCTCGTGACCTCCTCATGCACATCCGGGAAGAAAGGCATTGGGGTTGGCTGCCGACGGGGGTCAGCAGCCGCACACAAAAACCAATCGTCCAGCCGCGAGCGCACCGGCCCGGGTGGCGGGGACCACTGGAGACCGTAGTCACGGCTGCCCGGGAAAGCATGGCCGTCATCTCGGGATCTGACTCGGGCAATGCTGGCACACCCGAAGGCGGCAGCACAGCCGAACCATCACTTCCCAAGGACTCCTGCCCACCTGGTGATGCCGCGATCGACATTGAATCATCCTCTGGAGAGCCGAATGAAACCCGCGGCAAGTCGGTGGACTGTACCGCGGGCACATCCGGAACACTCACGGGTTGCACGGTGCTAGAGGGGGGTGTGGAGCGTGGAATAGTCGGCGCTTTGTTCCACACCGTAACCCTCAGGTCACCCTGGCCGCCAGCCGAAGTACCAGCCCTCGCGGAGTTGGTAGATCGGGGTGCGGATGAAGGGACTCTACCACGAAGGTCATTGAGTCTCGACCGCAACCGTGCGATGGGCATGTTCCCGCAGTGGGAACATGACTCATCCACAAACGCTGCCTGTGCGTGCTCGACACCCAGACACACAAGACAGAGATTGTGCCCATCAGAGTCTGAAACAAATAGACCGCAACCAGAAGTACACGGGCGAGGCATCTTTAAAAAGACGTGCCGCGTGTATGCTCTTTTACAAAAAGGAGATTTCCCCGCAAGTGCTGAAGTGATCAGGGAGAGAACACACACACTCTGGCAAATCACTGCACAGATAAGCAGGGAATGTGCACTCGCTGGAACTCGCTGTCACACCAACACTTGGAGAGAGGCTCGTCTCGAAGAGAAGGAGAGATGAAACTCAGATTTGGCTGTGGAGTGAAGTGATCAACTTGGCTCCGAAGCGAAAACATATCTGCATGTTGCGGCGTCCTTCCTTTTATACCCACGAGGTGGGGCGGAGATACGCTATGCAAATTCCGCAGACCCATGACATTTCATTGTCATTGGCTCGTTTTATATACTCGAAGATGATAGGCTTTCTAGGCGAAACCCCATTCGTCGTCATCCGAGGTAACTCGGAGTGACAACGAAAGGGAACATACTCAACCCACACACTGGACTTGACTTTTGATGACGTTTTGTCGACAACTTTACAATCTCCACTAGCTATTCTTTTTTTCAACTCCTCAGCATCCATCTCGACGACTGCAAGCAGATCGCGCGCGCGGTTATGATGAATTTTTAAAAGTGAAAGTAGCCTAGGTAACGTTATAGATCCTGGTAGGGCGTGGCGCGTGGGCACAAATAAACTGATGTGGATTTTTTATTATTTTATCAACTTGAAATACAGGAATATTTTTGTAGATGTGTTCCTAAAAATATGCATATATTTTTACGTTTGCATGTGATTGTTTTAAACCCGTGTTTAGACCCGTGTTTCCCCCGAGTCCGACCCGACCCGCACCCGTATCCGACACAGTTGGATATTTTTCACCCGTTTGAGCAAAATTTGCGGGTCACCCGTCGGGTACCCGAACCCGTGCAGGACTCTAATTGTGCAAAACAGCAGCAATTGCTGCATTTTTTTCAATTGCCGTAAGTGGGGTTAATGTAAATTTACAGTAAGGATGAAATACTACAACTATGGTAAACAGAATAGAACATTTTATAAGGCCAGAAAAATAGAATAACAAGTTAAAAATAGAGACGATAACAATATAACCTGTATTTCATATTGTAGGCCTAGACGTCGGTGGGCGACAAGCCTGTTCCCCGGGGAGCAGTGCGATAAAACACACACACACACAAAAAAAAACCCACAAAAACAAATTTAATACCCAAAAATAACAAACAAAAGTAAATTATGCGCAATGAAGCTGATTATTTGTTCTATTCTATTGAGGAATGAGACGAATGAAGAGCGCTTCTCGCTCGTGTGGGCGAACACACTTGGAACGTTTGGGCATTTCTCAACGAGTAGAGTCATGGCCGAGTGGTAGAACTTACGTGTCGATATGCAACAGGCGCGTTTAAACAACAAATAATAAATCAGAACCAGTATTCTGTTACGTTCATGGTTCCAGTGGCCGTAATGCATGCACGACTTTTCAAAATGTCACAAAGGGTTTTGAGATTGTTTTGCATGAAATATTGAAGTTTATAATTAAGTGTTTTGGCACACCACGATGAGTGGCGCTAGGCATTGTTCTGAAGTCGGGTTTTATTCTGGCATTTTGAATTAGTGTTCGACAAACGCGGCGGCGCGTTCATTTGGATTTATATTTCTCTTAACAGCTAAAATAACTTAACCCTCTGGGGTCTGGGGTGTTTTTGGGGTCCTTGAGATGTTCTGACATGCCCTGACATTTGTGCTTTTTTCAGTTGCTTATAAACATATTAATGGCAAAAAAAAATTACACACTATTTAGCACAAACAGGGCTACCATAATATGTGAGCAACAAGAATGTACATGTCTGCATTTTTGAGAGAATAATGTTTATGCGTGGTTATTGAAAAAACTAAAAACTAAAGTTTCTGAAATAAGGCCACAAAACACATACTAAATATGTGGCAATAAGACTTTTGACTAATGGATTTCATCGCCTAGTGTTTTTTCTTCAAAATGATATGAAAATCATCCTGCCTAATCATCCACAAAAAAACGATACATTGATTTTAGTTTTGTGAAACACTTTTAGTTTGGAAAGCCAATATGCGGATGGGGCGTAAACGCTCCAACAGCATCATGCATATGTAGTAGTTCACACCTGGTGAGACTACGTCCCTGCATACTTAATGAGCCATTCATTCAGGTGACGTGTCACCTATAGCTAACTTAAATATACAAGCTTCATAAAAATGATCATTCTAGGAGAAAATTTCAGATGGCATTTAGAGGCTTTTGCATCTGAACTCTTCATATATACACACACACATATATATATGCATGCACATACATACTTTATAATCTTTTCAAAACTAGTCAACGTCTTTCAAAACTAAAGTATACATTTTATCATACGTATTTCAAAGTAAAGGATTCATTAGTTAGTTGATGACTTTATTTTTGACAAAACACATACAGTATATATTCCTCATCTCAGTATAGCAATAGAGTTTGCTAAAAGCTGTTCATTCAATACAGCAGTATTTGAAAATCGATCATATTTTGTAAAATTACATTTATATTTGCATTTATGTCAAAACCTAGACACTTTTAAACATCAAAAGGACATTTATTAATATGTATTCGTGTCAAAATGACAAATAAACAGATTTTCCTATTCAATTTTGCATGGAAACGCTTCCAAGACGCTTGCGTGTCGCGTGAAAAATAGGCGTCGGTTCTATTTCTAGAATGCACGCGTTTTCCACGCGGCTCGTGCCGCGCCTGAGACGCGCGTCTCACACAGGCAGTATGCAAACTCTAAACTGTTAACATGGATGGGAGCCGAAATAAAAACGGACACGCCACGCAGCTGAGACGCTTACGCCACGCATCCAGTGTTTCACCGGCCTTATCCAGCGGATGTGGGCGTTTCACAGGTTTGTATGGATCGCCTCACATTTGCGTTTGAATAGCGCGGTCTCCGTAGGCGGAGTCACATTAAAACTTAATTAGCTGAGATGAGAACGACTGACATCTCTCTCTTTACATACATATTATATAAACTGTGAATATTTGTTTTTTATAAAAATTACTTCATTTGAAAGAAGAGAATTCAAGCTTCATGCCTTTGTGACTGTATGCCTGTTTGACTGAGTATTCGCTGAGTTACAGTTCATTTTCGGACGCGTTTCAGAATTGACTTCACTGACGGAGAGTAGGCAGAACTCGCATCATGTTTATTTTTCTTTATTTGCCGAAAAGCACAACACTTTGTTTTTATTATGAGCATACACAAAAAAAATACACACTAAACAGGATCGATTGATGTATAACACAAGCATATAAGATACAAATTAATATATTTTTTTTATTTATTTTTTTCACTCATACGAAAAAAAACGAGCCTATCGCGCCGGCGCGATAGCCGACCTCAGGGGGTTAATAGGCTACTCTGTAGTTTTTCGGTCATACAAATAAGAGTAGAGTGTAGCCTACATCGTTCAAAACTGTAAACTTTTATTCATATTAGGCTAACGACACAAGTTTGTCGGTCGTCTCTGTCTTCGGGAACTGCGTGTCACAAAAATGAACCGATCGCCACTTGCCTCAGCTCAGTCACGATACGAAATCGGCTATGTCTAAAGGCTGATTATGTAATCCATATGAAACCGAGAGGTAGAGGATCTACTCAACATGTTTAGCCATCATGTGAGCGCTTCCGAATGAGGAAAGGACAAGGAAAGGGTGAAAATCTCGCTCTAATTAAATGTAGGCTAAATCGCCCTGAATTAAACTGTAAAAACAGATCAAATAAATGTATTTGTCAATGTATTTTATAATTTTTTGTAAATATTGTTTTTTGTAAATTTTTTGTAAATATTGAAATATTGTTTCATTTAACCCTTTAGGCGCCAGAGGTTTTTTCCTAAAACGTTCGATTTTGACATCTTAATTTCAAAAGGCTATATCTTAAAAGTGATAAAAGATAGAGACTTTCTGTAAATTTGAGGTGCTTTCTGTAAATTCGGGGCGGGAGTGGCTCAGTGGTTCATGTAGGTTGTCTACAAACCGAAAGGTTGGTGGTTCAATCCCCGGTTCCACCTGACCAAGTGTCGAGGTGTCCATGAGCAAGACACCTAACCCCAGCTGCTCCCGACGAGCTGGATGGCGCCTTGCATGGCTGACACCGCCGTCGGTGTATGAATGGGTGAATGTGAAGCTAATGTAAAGCGCTTTGGTGGCCATAGGTCTGTGAAAGCGCTATATAAATGCAGTCCATTTACCATTTACCATAGAGAAATATTAAGGATGACCCAAAGTTTATGTAGGAATTACATTTTCCCATCTAATTTGCATATTATGACGTCATATAGTGGCGGCCATCTTGGATTATAGAATTTTCATGAAAAGTCACGTTTAAATTATAAAATGCAGCACTTCTTTCCCCCCAAAATGTCCCTCACCTTCTGTATGTTATATTGCACAATACTGAAAGCTCAGGTAAATAGTAAGTAGTGAACAAACTGTGTAAATCATTACTAATAAATGGTAGAAACAAACTGAATGCATGTAGCGGTTGGCCTTTTGCTGTAGAGATTTTCCATTTACTACATACAGTTGGCACTCTGATTCCATGTATGGGGCACATATTATTCATATGACACACAAACACAAGTAGACAAGTCCTGTTTAGTTCAAAAGCTCACTCGCCACGGCAAGCCACAGATCATGAGTGAGATGACGAGACAAGACGAGAGACAATGTTAGTATTTTCTTTTTCTTTTTGTGTTTTTTTTTTTTTTTTTTTGGTTGTTGTTGTTTCTTTAGCTGACAAAGATGCACACATCACAAGGACATGAACACACAAAAAAAGAACACATATTGTACACTACTAAATGGTCAGGGAAATAGATAGTAAATCAACAGTGTAAATCATTACTAATAAATGGCAGACAAAAAAAAAAAAGAAGAATTTATTTTGCAGGGCTTTTGCTGTGGAGATAATGACTCCCTATCCATCCAGGTGACATTTCTTGTAGTGTTTCATGGTGTGGTCTTGCGATAGACTATGCATAATAGCCCCTCTGCCCCGTGTCACACCGCCTCTGCTCCTGCTACGAGCAGCGCGGGCGCGGCCAGATCTGCCTCGCACGCGCCGAGTGTGCACAGCTCGGACTACTGTCATTGTCATTGCGACTCCCCACCCTGCCTCCACGTTGCCCCCTAACTGTCCTATGAATACTTCGACCTCGTCTAACATACCCAGTGGCATTAGATAAAGCCTCCACCACAATACTGTCGCCGCGATTGTGGAGACGCACACGGTCACCATGGCTAGTGCGGTAAAAATCTCCCGCCTCGTTCCCCACAACACTAACACGCCTGCTAACTTCGCGATGAACACTCCGAACCCGGGAAACATTGTTCCCACCACTGACATTGGGCAAAGGGCCATCTATATTGGGCAAAGGATTCACCGTTTGTGCTTGGTGTAGGACTATACTTTCACTTTCAGAAGGGGGCGTTATTCCCCTTCAGAATCAGGGTCCGCGAATAGAAGACCCAACACTTCATTGCGGGTAAGCTTTGATGCCATTAGATAATAATAATAATAATAATCTAATGCAAATACTCGCTGACGTTGACAATATTGCTCTAATAAAATGGCTCACTCGCACACTAGCTTCGCTTTTGTTCGCACTGATTCAATGCGCTCTAGCTCGAAGATTTTGTATAGAAACATGACGTTTTTTGTGAAGTATGACATGTCTGCCAACTAGTGGAGGGAGGTCGAACGAAATTTGACACCCTATTTAATAAAATCGGCCATTTTATTCAGTGCCGCATCTTGTCGAGTAAACTCGACCGTGGCGCCTAGAGGGTTAAGTTCATAATTATTCTATAAATGTTATTTAGTTTGTCGTGCTGGCCCCATCAGACCAGGGCCTTCAGCATGCACTGGGACGGTTTGCAGCCGGGTGTGAAGTGGCTGGGACGACATAATATCTTATTAAATTATACATATTGTAGTTGTATTGGTTGTATTTAAAGGTTTTCCACACACAATTTCAATTTAGCAGATACAGAGCTCTTTAATTCGCAATCAACCTCGTTTTATTGTAAGGTGAATTCAGCAAGGCATGCTGTGTCTTTGAAGCAACAAACTATTTGTTACAGTTTTTTCTTTTGTGATTTGTGTGGATGACACACAGCGACATATACAGTATTATCAGCTGTATGGTGTGTTTTTACCCTGAAATGTTTAATTTCGAGAGAGACCCGGCATGCGCAGTGAGGGAGACAAAATAAACTTACTAAAAAGAGATCCAGCGCGAGAGAGAGGCAAAGAAAAACATCCATCCATCCATCCATCTTCTTCCGCTTATCCGGGGCCGGGTCGCGGGGGCAGCAGTCTAAGCAGGGATGCCCAGACTTCCCTCTCCCTAGACACTTCCTCCAGCTCTTCCGGGGGGACACCGAGGCGTTCCTAGGCCAGCCAGGAGACATAGTCCCTCCAGCGTGTCCTAGGTCTTCCCCGGGGTCTCCTCCCAGTGGGACATGCCCGGAACACCTTCCTGGGAAGGCGTCCAGGAGGCATCCAGAAAAGATGCCCAAGCCACCTCAGCTGGCCCCTCTCGATGTGGAGGAGCAGCGGCTCTACTCTGAGCTCCTCCCGAGTGACCGAGCTTCTCACCCTATCTCTAAGGGATCGCCCAGCCACCCTGCGGAGAAAGCTCATTTCGGCCGCCTGTATCCGGGATCTTGTCCTTTCGGTCATGACCCACACCTCATGACCATAGGTGAGAGTAGGAACGTAGATTGACTGGTAAATCGAGAGCTTCGCCTTGCGGCTCAGCTCCTTCTTCACCACGACAGACCGGTACATCGACCGCATTACTGCAGAACCTGCACCGATCCGTCTGTCGATCTCCCGTTCCATCCTTCCCTCACTCGTGAACAAAACCCCAAGATACTTGAACTCCTCCACTTGAGGCAGGAACTCTCCACCAACCTGAAGCGGGCAAACCACCCTTTTCCGACTGAGAACCATGGCCTCGGATTTGGAGGTGCTGATCCTCATCCCAGCCGCTTCACACTCGGCTGCAAACCGTCCCAGTGCATGCTGAAGGCCCTGGTCTGATGGGGCCAGCACGACAACATCATCCGCAAAGAGCAGAGATGAAATCGTGTGGTCCCCAAACCTGACACCCTCCGGCCCCTGGCTGCGCCTAACAGTTCTGTCCATAAAAATTATGAACAGAACCGGCGACAAGGGGCAGCCATGCCGGAGTCCAACATGCACCGGGATCACACTATAGGGGGATCACACTTCTCAGCCTCCCCGGGAAAGTCTATTCCAGGGTACTGGAGAGGAGAATCCGGCCGATAGTAGAACCTCGGATTCAGGAGGAACAGTGTGGTTTTCGTCCCGGTCGTGGAACAAAGAAAAACGCCTGTTCTTAATTTATGTTGCTTTGAACTATTTTCGTTTTGTACCGTTTTCATTTTTTAACTTAGCTGCAATTTCTTTGACAATAGACATTTAAAATGTTGCAAGAATAAGATTCTGTGTTTCTTATTTTGCATCGCAAAGGGAATAAACTCTATCGATGCAAACCTGTTTAAAATAGATAAACTGTCCCGACACTTTATTTTTATCTTGAAATGTGCGATGGGTTTTCAAACTTAATTAATTTTATTTTTATTTATGTTGTAATGTACAATTGATAATTAAACAAGATGCTTGACTTTAATTAACAGATACATATTTAAGCATTAAGAACGGAAAAACATAAACACTGTCGGCTACACTGAGATTCAATATCAGATCGCTTGAAGCTCTGCGAGGCTCATGTTGCTGCATTGACCACAGAGCTATCGTCTGAATACTGTTAAACCAATGTCTTATGCTCTTACAAAGCCTCATTGATGTAGCCTAATATTTTTCTATTGCAATGTTTTATGTTGAATTTTTTTTTCATTATTCAATTTAATTTCAGTAATTTCAGTATTGTGATTATGAATTCGTTCAATGTTTCATTTGAATTGATCCGTTTTTGGACCCTCTCTAACTCATCAGAGAGACCTTTAGGTAGTCCACCCCATACTGGGCAAGCGTACTCAAGAACTGGCCGTATAAATGTTAAAAATACTTTCATTAAAACGTCACAGGGGAGGCCCGCGTTTTTAGCAACACAGAGATAGTGGATTCTAGGACGCACCTTCGTTCCCAATGACATCCATTATATGGACACAAAAATACAATAAAAGTCAGTGGGAAGCAAAACTGTTTGGTTACCCACATTCTACAAAATATCTCTTACCGGTTTAGTAAGACATGAGTGCGAGGGTGAACCTCGAAAACCCGTTTTTCTTCAGTTCATTAACATTAATAAACAATGAACCTAAGTTTTCATTGGAGGTTGTAAACAAGCATTGTTTTGAAATTGAAATCTTTTCCTTCTTTCTGTTTTGAGGTCAAGTTGTCTTTCTATTTTGTTTCCTCCTGTATCAAGCAAATCCACATCAGGTCAGCCATTGTTTCTTACGTTAACCCCCTGAGGTCGGCAATCGCGACGGCGCGATAGGCTCGTTTTTTTCCTTATCAGTGAAAAAAATAAATAAAATAAAAATATTACTTTTTATCTTATATGCTTGTGTTATACATCAATCTATCCTGTTAAGTGTGTATTATTTTTGTGTATACTCACAATAAAAACAAAGTGTTGTGCTTTTCGCCAAATAAAGAAAAATAAACATGATGCGAGTTCTGCCTCCTCTCTGTCAGTGAAGTCCATTCTGAAACGCGTCCGAAAATGAACTGTAACTCAGCGAATACTCAGTCAAACAGGCATACAGACACACAGGCATGAAGCTTGAATTCTCTTCTTTTAAATGAAGTAATTTTTATTATAAAAAAATATTGTCTGTTTATGTAATCTTTATGAAAAGAGAGCAATTTCAGTCGTTCTCATCTCAGCTCATTACGTTGTAATCTGCCCCGCCCACAGAGAGCGCGCACTATTCAAACGCAAATGACTGAGGCAAATCACATGCAAACTGTGAACGCCCCCATATCAGCTCGAGAAAACACATCAAGTTTATTCAGATCATTGTACTTGTTTACACTGTCTGGCAGCGCTGTGAGGAATAATAATAATGGAAAATGTAACTCAGAAGTGCTGGTATTTCGAGGAGCAACGGATGGAATAGGCTGCTGTAGTAAGTTTTTTTCATTCTCAAGTAAATTGCGTTTCTGTGTGATGAATGAACGGCAGAGATGCGCTGTTTACCACAACTCGCAAAAAGACGGTTTAAATTTGAATTGTGTTTCTGTGTGTGAATGAATGATCCACTTTTAGCAAACTATTTTGCTATACTGAGTAAAAATCGACTGAAATATGTTGAAATAAAATGTATTTGTATAAGCAACACGTTGAGTGTATTAAACTGTATTAAACTGCAAAATAACATTTATATTCCTTATAATAAAAACGAAAGACCTATGTTACAGACATATGAAAGACAACATTTCGTTGACTAGTTTTGGATAGATTACACATTTTTTATGTAAAATATCTGCCACCTCAAATAAGCTTTTGTTTGTCAATTTTTGCTAATATGTTAAATATAGTATGTTTTGTCAATGTAGGCTATATTCAAAGTAATGAATCCCTAACTTTGAAATATGTATGATAAAATGTATACTTTAGTTTTTACAAAGAAAGATTACACTAGAATTGTTTTTGTAATTGTAACCTTTTTAATAAAAAAATAAATTTACAAGGTAGATGTAAACAAATTTTAAAAGGTAAATATAAGCCTTTTCTTTAAATATTTTTTGTGTTTTATTATTGACAAATTTGGGGAGAGGATACATATTCCAAACTGAAAATACAGTATGAGAACTGCACAATTACTAGACATGTTTTCCTTGGATATTATACAATTTGAAAGCACAATTTGTGGAAAAAATTAAAAAAATTTGAGATGCTTCCAACTGTGAACCAATTTGGTAGAATATATATATATATATTGCTCTTGCATTCTTTCTTGTGGCTATAGGTGACACACCTGAATGAATGGCTCATTAAGTATGTGGGCCCCATTGTGTGAATCACTAAATATGCATGATGGTGTTGGATTGTTGACGCCTCTTGCGCATATGGCCTTTACAAACAAAAAGTGTTTTACAAGATTTAAATCAATGTATTGTGTTTTGTGAATGATTAGGCAGGATGATTTTCACATCATTTTGAAGAAAAAACTCTAGGCAACGACATCCATTAGACAAAAGTCTTATTGACACATATTAAATATGTGTTTTGTGGCCTTATTTCAGCAACTTTCATTTTTATTTTTTTCAATAACCACGCATAAACATTATTCTCTTAAAAATTCAAAAATATACATGCATGGTGATCACATATTATGGTAGCCCTGTTTGTGCTATTTAGAGTAAATTTACACCTTTGCCATTAACATGTTTATAAATAACTGAAAAAAGCACAAATGTCAGAGCATGTCAGAACACCTCCAGGGCCCAGAAAACCCCTCAGACCCCAGAGGGTTAAACATATTGGGCGTATACACTAATAAAAGTTAAAGTTTTTAAGTTTGATTAATAAAGTTTGATTGTAGAATGTTTGCTTAAATTAAATCCCAACACAGCCATAGAGAGCCACTTAGAAGTCCACCACCTAGTGGCTGTTCCAGATAATGCTCTCTTATTGCAAATGTCTATTTCCCTGTTATTATTGAATTAGCCGTCTAACTTCTCAAATAATTATTTGCATTTACAGCTTTGCTCGTGCGAATATTATTTCGTGTTAGACAATTTTTCCTGCCTTTGACTGTTCACACTTACTTTGACTTTGGTTCAAACATGATTTGAATTAAAATTTAATTGTTTAATAGTGTAAATTAAGTGTCTCAAGTCAACCACTGAGTGACCCACTTAGAAGGAAGTGAGCCATCTAGTGGCTGTCTCCTGCTAAGTCGGTTCAAAGCTTTCAGTCTCTCTCTTGCCTCTCTTTTCAATTCCGTTTTGAATTGCGTATTTCTACTTTTACCCTTTTTGATTGTTTTATAATTTTTAATGATACTTCACTGTTATCGTTTATTAGAGGATATCATCCTTATTTTTCAATCTCCTTACATGCTCATTTAAATTTGATTTAAACTAGTTTGAATTTTAAATTTAAATTGAGTTGTCTATTCAGCCACTGATATCCACTTGGAGGAAACAGCGCCATCGTGTGGCCTTGTGGATACCAAGTCGGTATCACTCCTTTCCTCCTTCCACTCTCTTGAATTTATATCGTCTTTCTCTCCTGATTATTTTTATAAATAGGACTGATACTTTAGTGTATCTGGATTATTATAGGATATCATTCTGATTTTTACATTTACTTGCATGCTTATTTTAAATTTTAATTTAAACAAGTTTTGAATTTTTAATTTAAATTAAGTTTTCTGTTCGCCAGGTTAAGCACCGAGAGGGAGCACGCCCCCTTGTGGTGAAAACCAGCTACTGCGGCCTGCTGCTTCTCCCGTGTTTCAATCCTGATTTTTATTTTTTATTTTTTTTTATTTTTTTTTTCTTTCTAATTTTTAATTCTATCTCTCTCATTTTGATAATTAACATTATCATAATTCCCTGTTGTTTATTATTATTTAGTAAAACCTTTGACTTGTGGTTTAGACAAGCAAGCCTTAATCCACTTTAAGTTTCACTTGTTTATCCTTTGTGTATCTATAGGTGGCATTCACCAGAGCACTGTGGTGAGTTGCAGCAATCTCTGAGTGGTTTCCCACAAGCGATGTTGCCCGACCGGCGTTACTGACGCTGGCCGTGTGTGAGTTTCGCACACTTCCGAATCCCGTACCATCGTTGCGGCACGCAACTGCGACATCAGCAATTTGGCACCCCAAAGGTCAACCACGCCAGCCGACACACAAAAAGCAATTTTGGGACAATAAACCCGAACTTGGGCCTAAAAGTGGGCCACTCCTCGGAGAGTCCAATTTTGCCGTATTGTCTGGCCGGGGACACCTTGGTGTTGACAGGTTGTGTTTTAAAGTCGCAAGTTGTTTGAGAGGGCGCAGCGAAGTACAGGGAGAAAACAAAGTTGTCCGAGAACACTGCGGTCAAGTGTTGGGAACCGTCGGAGGGGTTGACTGAGCCACGGGTTCCCACCAGAGTGGTCTCAATTCACCTCAGGTAAACTAAATCTAATAAAACCCATTCACTGCCTAAGCCACAGAATATTAGATATTCCCCCGGGTATATTCTAGATGTTTGGCCCACCTTTATCTCTTCTCTAAGCCATACCATCTTCCTAGGCTTTCTACCCCAATAGCCCCCACTCACCTGTAGGCCCTAGCTTAAACCCTAGTAGTAAACTTAGGCCTCCTTATTCTCCCTAATACATACCGTGTTACTATTGTTTTATCTCATTTCAAGTGTGTTGTTTCACTCTGATCTTTTCTATCATTGTGTTCTGTTGTGATTTGTTTCTTTCATTTCACCTAGAGACAGTAACCTATGAGAGCCACCAAGTAACGCTGAATAAGTAGAGTGACGACAGGCAGCCGGTGTCACCACATGACCCGCCAGGCTACTGCCTGCCAAAATCTATATTTCAGGTCCTTTGTCGACCCAAGTTAATTGGCACCGTCTAACTGTTTGCATCAGTTAGCCCCAAAATTCTCATAAAACGGCATAACCCGTATGAGTATAGCTCATTAACCTTAGAACGAACTTGCATTGGTCTCTTTGTGTGTGTGTGTTATTTTTCTCTCACTTACAGTGAGCCAGGATATCCCGTTCATCCAGTCCAACAGTCCACGGGGGCAACCTCTCGACATGGTTGAAAGCAATGACAACCCCCTTCCTGCCCAAGGATGCCAGTGACCTGTAGCATCTGAGCCAAACGCAGCTGGACACCGAGCTTGACAAGCTGATGACCCAGGATCCGACCCAGAGCTACAACTACAAAGACTGGGCCAGGATCGTCGGAAGCGTCGCTCACAATCTCGTCGCCCAGGCACGGCTCAGCGAACGAAGCAACATCGACCTGGAGCAGCAAGCCGCAACGCTAAAGCTTCAAGCGGAAGAGGCCTGGACGGACCAGGCCCAAACTCAGAGTCGCCTAGATCAGCTCCTCCTCGAGACCCAGAACCAGCGCGAGAGAAAGAGGACACCACAGATCCAGAGCTACAGAAAGAAGTAGAAAGACTTTGAAATGCCCTGCAAGATCTTCGCCTCGACACAGATCAAAGAGAACAGTTGGGAGAGAGAAGCCCGAAAAGAACTCGACGAAAAACTCCAACAAAGGGACGCTCTCCTAGAGAGAGCAGAGACTGAACTGAAAGAAATTGACACTAAAGCCAGGGCCTGTGAAAAACACTTGCAAGCTGCCCGAGCTAAAATCGACGAGCTTACCCTGCAGAAACACAATCTCAAATACGAACTTGACACTGTTCATGCAGAACTGAAACATTCTTACAGATTACAGAGTGGCTGGAACGGAGAAACACACAACACAGAGTGTCTCCCGGCCCGCCACTCCAACCCTTTCAGCAAGAACCCAGAGCTGAAAAGGGGGGTGTAAGCCCACGGCTCAAGACATCACCAGCCAGCTTCCAAGAACACTTGTCAGCACCGAAGGGGGGAGAGCCCTTCCAGAGAATACATGCCACTAAACCCTGCACGGCTCCCCGAGAACTTGACAAGCTAGTTCGAAACATCCCTACGTTCAATCCAGATCCTGCAGGAGGGCATGACGTTCACGCTTATCTAAAGGACATTGACTTTCACTTGCAAACTGTTGCCAACTTGACAGCTTGGGACAATTTGTATCTGTTAAGAATCACCTCCAGTCGTGATGTGCGTAGTTTTCTAGACCGTCAACCAGAGACTGTCAAAGCAGACTACCAACAGCTAAGACAAGCTTTGATTCATGAATTTGCTGATCCAGAATCAGACGAAGGGTTTACCAACGCTATGAACCTCAAACAGGGCCAACTTGAAAACCCACAAGCCTACTACAGTCGTCTACGAAAAGCCTTTTCGGATCACGCAACGAACCAGGTATGGAACAGGATGTCAACTTTAAAACTCTGTTCCTCCGAAACCTTCATCACAGTTTGAGTTTTCATATTCGACTCTCAGCGTGTCCGCGTAGCATGTCTACACAACAGTAAGAGACTTAGCCCATAAAGCTTACACCAAGCAAAAGACTATTTCTGAAAAGACTGTGGAAAACCCCACAATTTACTCTGTCTCTGAGCACTGCTCGGAGTTGACCCTAGAGGGCGCTCCACAACACCACAGTCACAGACCTTTTTACAGAGAGTCAAGACCGTTCCAAGCCAGCAGAGGGCAACACAATCGTGGTGGTGCTCGTCCAAAGCACCAGAGCGAGCGCTCTGAAAGATTCTGGGACCGGCAACCCCAAAAGAGCCGATCTCCACCGTCCAGGACACCAAGCCCCGACAGCCGGCAGTGGAACCACTCTCGACACGACACTGGTAAGCTCAATCCTGAGCTCACATCAGAAAAACACAGCACAGCCACGTCTGAAATAGCAGAGATCCTGAGGGTGCTGAAAGAGCTTCTTTACAGGAGAACTCGCAAGGAAGACAAGACAGACGAGCCAGACATCTTATGTCTAAGCATAAGGACAGAAACCAACACCCTGTCTAACTGCCATTTGACTGAGCCACGCACCCCGAACACTGCTCGTCATCCATAGACCACAGAGCTAACTGTCACATCACAAGGTGACAGCATCACCCAAGCTCCACAGCTGACAGCTGCGCACCCTGAACGAGCACACTTCCACACACCAGGTACCACAATCCCAAGGTACAAGAAAATGCTGTTTTGGCTATCTGCACCCGCAACGAGCTACACGAGACCGGTCCTAACCACCCAGCGACCGTTACACCTGTCCCGATACCAATGTTCCTGGGCAACCTCGTTGAAAAGGGGGTGGGCCGAAAACTACACCTGAACATCACATTGGAAAAAGAAGTGAGCATGGAAGCCCTGATCGACACAGGATCAGATCTTACTCAGGTGATCTCATCTCAACTTTTCAAAATACTCCAAATTGAAGCTAAGAGAAAAGATCGAACTCTTACACCTCAAACTTGTGAACTGAACGTGCAGTCATACAGTCAAAATGACATCCGGCTCAAACAGGTAACTCACATTCACCTGACAATTGGTCCTTTGAGTCTAGTCCATCCCGTGTTCATCTAAAAAATAGACACTTTTCCGTTCCTCGTCGGCAGAGACCTTCTAGATCGCTTTGAACCGTTACTGGACTTGAAGCAGCTCAAAGTCTGGGCTCAAGTACGAGAACTTCACTCCCTCCAGTCACAGCCAGACTGTCAGGTCACAAAGGTCACGAGAACTTCCACAGAGCCAGACTGTCAGGTCACAGAGTTCATGGGAACTCCCACAGCCAGCCATGAAGACACAGACTCAGCACCAGGTCAAGGTTCAACTTTGCTACCCTGCACCTTCCAGCTCACCACAGACTTGAACACCTGCTGCCTCAAGGTCTGACTGACCTGCAGCGACATGACCTCACTCATGCCCTCGCCAAGCCTGGTGCACTAAACAACAAGCTGTGGTCACTTTCAACCCACCCACCCTCATTTTTGCAGATTGCAGTACTTACACACAGCATAAGAACTTTGCAAGCTAAACTACCTACCGCAGAGCCGCTTACGCTGGCTCCACTGTTTGCTAACACAAACAAAACGGACATGCCGGCTTCTGACACGTCCATAAAGACCTTGCTTAACCACCCTTGCACGCCGTCTGAACTCACTGACAACCAGTGCCTCAGAACACTGCATAACACCAAACACATGCTGAGTGCACAGAACAACATTCTATATTGTACACCGTCTGACATCACAACGCAAAAGCTTGTAATGCCACGGCGCAAAGGGGGGATAAGGCCAATGTACGTCCATGACGCATCATGCGCTGCAAACCACAGCACCAGAGCCACTGATGAGACACTGAAGCAAGCGACATGCCGACACGGCATGCAGCAAGATGTGGCCTAGGCGAGCTAAACCTAGTTGCCACCCACGAAGTAAAAAGACTGCCCTGTCCAACCAAAGACAACCCTCGCTGGCTTCTTCCTCCCCTTTCTCTCTCTCTCTCCCTGTTGTCTGTACCAGGTTGCTGCTGTGGATCGCCATGCTGTGCTGTCAGCACACCAGAGGACAGCTGCCACCGAGAGAACAACCGAGACTCCTGATCACAGACTACAGGACCTACACCCAGCAAGTGCATGTTCGACTCATCCAGCCCTGCCCGGCCTACAGAGCACACTACCCCAGCACCGTAGCCCAATACAGCTGGGCAAGTGCCCGATGGACAGAGGACTCCCTCTCTCACACCGAGGCCAAGGTCGAACACCTGTTCAACCAACTTGAGAAAGTGACTGTTACACAATCGGGACTCCTAAGCACCAACCACCGCTTCAAACGGTTCCTGGGAGCGTTGCTAGGAGCCGCCGCTGCCGTTGGAACTCTTTTTGACATTGGTATGCCAAGTGTCAACGCAGTAAACATAGCCACTGTGAAATGGCATGTGACTGAAATTCAGACTGAACTTCCACAGCTAAAAGAGCAACTCCCTCCACAGAGTGCATCTTTGCAAACCATCAGCAAGACATTGAGAGGAACGGTGGTCATTCTCAACACTCACAGCGTTCTGCTGAAGCAGACCATGAACTCCATGAAACTGCTGTTTACTATCTTCCAGAATGACTTTGCCCAGACTCAGCTGGTTACAGCGCTAACGACAGACATGCTGTGGGAGGTTAGCTCCTCCAGTGACAGCCAAGCCACAGGTATAATCCCACTGTACCTGATACCCTTAAGCCTTGTGCTAACTGTGCTGGCTTCCGCCATCACCACACCAGCTGACCCTCTACAAATCCACCTGGCCTACTCTCTGGGTAGCGCCATCCCACTCTACATCGATCCCGAGCAGAGAGAAGTGGGCTTTCGCCTAAATCTACCCATCAGCGAGTCAAGCCAAGTCTACAGACTTACAGACATTGTCACGGTCAGGTTTTGGAAAAGCAACACCCCCACCAAGACACACATTCCAGATGTGGTGGCCTACCACGACAGCGACACACAGCTATACCTGGCCCCAAACCTGCACATATGTACTTTGACCAAAGACGTTCATTATCTCTGCCTTAGCAAACCCTTCCTCAGAGACCATGCTGAATAAATCTGCGGGTTGCAACCCCTGGTCAGCGACACACGCTCCCCCGCAGAAACCAAGCCTCGCACGCAAGTCACCAACACACAAGCAGAGATTGTAGGGGACAGGTGGCTCAGTAACACTCCTGTGCGTACAGCTACCCTGACTTACGACCAACATTACGACTTCATCCTACGGAAAGGGGGACTGTAACGAATGTGCAAGAATCATGATTCTGTTTTCCCTGCACACAAAACTCCAGAAGCCTTGTCATTATAAATTTTGGGAAAACTTTTAACGTTTAACCTGTAAATGTAACTCATAGGCCTGGTGCCAGCATGGCTGGGTTTAGATGGCTCTCTGACAACTTTTACGGCTACCCCGAGACTTTATAGCACCCTAGACACACTCCAGTACCTAAAATCAACATTCTCCTAGCTTTGCAAAGCTTAAAAGAATTCCAAACCCCCGTTCTCTCAACGGGGGTTCTCTCCAAACCCCCGTTCTCTCGTCTCAAGAAACGAAACTTTCTATGTGACATTACACACACACACACACACACACACGCCACACACACACACAAAACATCCTTTGTGTGTAACTTAGGATAGAAATATCCTTTTAATGTATGTACACTCAGATACGTATGTGTGATTAGTTTTTGCTTTATAATAGAGGTGTAGTTTTCTTTATTAAAAATCTTTATTATGGTTTAATGCCTATTTACATGGTAGGCGTCAATACGTTGTATCACAAAATACATGCTCCACTAGTATAATTATAGGTAAAGGTGTACCCCAAGGTTCTGTGCTGGGGCCACTCCTTTTTTCTATTTATATTAATGACATGCCCTGTATTTGTTTATCCTGTAATGTCCATCTTTATGCTGATGATACGGTCCTATATGCATCGTATAACCAAAAGGACCAGGTACAAAATGCATTACAATCAGATTTTATCAATGTCCAAAAATGGCTTAGAGAGCACAACCTTTTTCTTAATGAGAAAAAAACATGCACTGTGTTGTTTAAGCTGAAACCATCTAAAGTTACCACGAATGAAATACAAATCTGCATGAATGATGGAAGATCTCTTGCAAATGTAAATGCATTTAAGTACCTGGGACTGTGGTTAGATATTGAGTTATCATTTAATGCTCATATTGAAGCTACAGTCAAGAAAGTTAAACAATGCTTGTGTCAGTTGTACCGTTCAATTGATTGCTTTACATTTGGTACAAGAAAGCGTATTGCACAGCAACTCCTATTACCGCTAATTGATTATGCAGATATTGTTTACCACACATCAAGTGTTACTTCCCTAAGGGACTGTTCGTTATTTATTTAAGGGGCCACCGGAGGAGTTTTGAGATCTGTTGTCAAAAAAGACATGACCCTCCCTTCGCCAGCAATAATTTTTTCTATGACCCTCCAAAATGATTGTGAAAAAAGGCATGACCCTCCCCGATAATTTATTGATTAGCCTACTTCTGTACTGGTTTGCGCTTGGCAAAGATGTTCAGATAGCCATTGTTTGTTTGTTTTTTAAACCATAAACTCTTGCTTTCTCATCTGGCTGTAACGATAGACCAAACCTACGATTCGGTTCGTATCACGATTTTTTATTTTAGATTTGAAAAACAAACAAACATGTTTTCGGTGCTGATGTGGTGTGACGCGTTCAACATGTGGGTGGCGTTGCGAATAAAGCATCTAAAAGCTGTCACAAAGAACCGGCAAAAGTAATGATTATTAATATGTCATATATAGCTAGACATTTTAATTGTTTTTAATAAACAAGTGTTTTCTGTGTCTACTGCAAAGATGAAGTTGACGATGCGTCGCGATCGTCTCAGAACACGCCAGAGAGAAATGCACATTTCATAAGGAGAAAGCAGTCTGTTTTCCTTCGTTTTGAATTGTTCTGCATGTTTAAAAGTAGACATTTCAAGCTTTCTATATATTTCTCTGGTCTATGAGGCAAGTAGCATACCTTACGCTGAGTTTCAGTTCATTTATGAGACAAGAGTCCAGTTCAGCCTCCGTGTCATGATTATCTATTTTCTACTATATTTAGACTACTTCTTATTTATTAAATCCAGATGAAACATTGATTAAAATTAAGATAAAATTAAAAAAAAAATGAACTTCACTTTAAAGAAAGGCTTTGTGCTTTCTGTTTGAGGTCTCTGTGCAATTTTTAAAGTCGCTTCAGAGCAGTCATGTCCGTGCGTAATGGAGAACTGTCACGTCCTTTTTTTCACATAAATGCAAACACGAAAAATAAAATAAAAATAATATAAAATTAAATTTTCTGTGGAGGCCGATCTTTATTCATCCGGTGGGTATATATATTTTGGTTTGCACAGTGTAATTTATAGAATTACTAAAAAATATTTTGCCACCTAAAAGTTAAAGATTTTTTTGTGTCACGTCACATGTGTATTTCCCTCATATTAAATATAAAACGCATGTGTAGACTGATATTTTTCTAATGTCTTGACTCCTTTCAGACGTTTCAAATAAATGCATTTTCTGAGAATTTTTATTTTAAGTTTTGACTGCAAATGTCACGTCCATTCACTGGAATCGCCCAATTTTAACGAATTTATCCTCAACTAGTTTTTGTGGTGTAGGTCTATGTATTTTATGTTAACTTAAATAATAGCCTACTAATAGTGATTTAAAGATGTGGTAGCGCTGCGAAGATCGCGAGTCGTCAACTTCATCTGTCTAGCCGACACTGACATAAAAAATAACTGTTTTATTAGTAAACAATTAAAATGTCTCCTGCTATATTGAACATATTTGCCTGTTCCTTACAAAACACTGACAGTGGGATTTTTTTTTTTTTTTTTTTTTTTGAGCAGCTGCGGACAAATTATTTCGACACACACACACACACACACACACACACAATATTGATAAACAAATTTCATTTAATTTATTGTTTAATAAAATTAAAAGCCTATTATTTTTAGTTTATTAACAGCAACAACAGCTGTAAAGATGAAGTTGACGATCGCCATCTCCGTAGTAGTGAACACGCCTATAGAGAGAAATGCACACCATTACATAACCAGAGAGTAGCCTATTTCTTTTCGTTTTAAATTGTTAAAAAGACATTTCAAGCTTTCTTAAGGTATATTTCATGTATGTGAGGCATATGCTGAGTTTCGTTAAGTTAGGATGAGATGCGCTCCTGTTTACGAGCAGTGCAAGTGACCACGCGGGCGCCTCTATGATTGTGTTGTCTGCTATATTTGGTATTTGGCAATTGGTTGATAAAAAAAAAATATATATTAAAATTAAGATACAATTTATACAAAATGAAATTCACTTAAAAAAATCGTTTTCTGCAAAACAAAACTTAATTAAGTGGTCAAAATCATGTCTGACCCGCTCCATGTCTCTCGATATTGCGTATACTCGTGTGTGCGGTTCACTTTTCATAATCAACATAGATGAAAAAATAACATTATTATATTTTAACAAAAATGAAACTAAATGAGCTTATTTAATGGTAACAACACAGTAGGCCTACAGACTCTGTATTTGTGCAAATTGCTGCACATTCATTTTATTCTGAATTTTGCACACACAAGTTGAAAGGTTTGTTTGTGCATGCATGCAAAACATATCTGCAACATTTATCAAGTTCACTGATAATTATGCGTGCATTTATTAATTATTATCTTAATGAATAATGTAACAAGGACGAAGCATGTAAACTGTTTGTTTAGAATTTGGATCGATCATCGCAAATAGATCCGAATGAAGAAACGTACAAAACCATAGGCTATAGAAAATGGGTGGGCCCGGACCTAAATGCCCACCCGGGCCCAATGGTAGCGCCGCGGCTGGTGGTAGCCCTACATCTTACACATCGTGGAAACAAAATAAGAATGGAAACTAAAATATGGTAGTATCGCGCTACAGCGCACATTCTATCAGCAGTTCTGGCGCCTCAGTCCCAATACTGTTAAACTCGACGTACGTTCACATCACATGTTAATGCAGCGGTAGAGTTACTCACAGGACACTGTGCACTTAACAAAAGTTCATTATTTGCTCGTGCTTTAAAGCTTTGCCGGGTAAACATTTCTTTGGCATTCTGTTCTGACATGATGCACTTTTTCTAAGCTCGTACTGAAGCGCACACTGTCAAACAGCGCCAAACTGGATTTTTGTTGGGTCAGACCCATCTGATATCGAAGGGGGGCTGATAACGCGAGATCAACATGGAGCTAAATGGAAAAAAATAGCACCAAACAAGCCACTTTGAAATGTTGCTGTTTTAATGAATATAAAAGTTGGGTGACCCTCCCCCTAGACTAAAAAAAGTTGGATGACCCTCCTCTCAACAAAGAATAAAAAGACATGACCCTCCCCTATTTTCCTCCGGTGGCCCCTTCCATAAATACCGAACGGTCCCTAAAAGCTCTAGATCTTTTATTTAATTCCATATGTAGATTTGTTTTAAGGTATCCATTTATGACACATCACTGTACGCTTTATGAAAAATTGGACTGGCTCCAACCTAAAGAAAGAAGAAGGTATCACTGGTATATGTTTATTTTTAATTGCACTAATTATGCTAATAAATGTCCCCCTTATCTTCAACAATACTTTGTCAGACACATCTCAGCCTATCCCATACGACATTTGCTACATCCATTTTTTGCTACACCAAGAATCCGACGGGGAATTGGGAGAAGAGCATTTTGTCATAAAGCTCCTATGGACTGGAATAACCTCCCACTGTCACTGAAATCTATTACATCTTTACATTTATTTAAATCAGCACTATTTTCATATCTAAAGACACCATGTACATGTTTTAATTGAGGATTCCGTTTCTCAGTTCATATTGTAGTAAATCTTGGGCACATTAGAATGCTGTAATGACATGTGAACATTCTATGAGGCCTTATTATTATTATTATTATTATAATTTTTATTTATTTTTTATTTATTGTTTTGTCAATGTAAACCATGTAATTTATTGTATAATTTGGGGAGGTGGTGGGTCTTATGGGGGAAAATGCTGTGAATGATGTCCTGTCGAGTTTGGTCTTTATTTTTGTGCTGTCTTTCTTTTTACATGTGTTATTGTGTATTGTTATGTTTTGAGCATGTGTGGCTCTTGGTGTTATTTTCAATTAGTGATTGAAAGGACCCCCTTGAAAATGAGATGGTACATCTCAAGGGGCTATCCAAAATAAAAGAATAAAGAATAAAGTGCAGTAATTGTTTGTTTTCTAATGTGTAATCTTGAATCAAAAGTGTTGTAGTTTAAGAATGTCACCAACATTCTCTGGCAATTGCCTTCCCCCCCACTTTGTTTTTATTGCCCTAATGGAATGTCAAGCAACTGAGATTCTAGGAGAGGAGCAGAATTAAAGTGTTAATCCTACATTTTCAATATGTATAACTACTTAAGAAATGTATAAACATGGATTTGATTTTCCCATATCAAATTTGTGTATCTGCAATTTTATCATGTGTTAATCAAACTTTAAGATGTTTGTAAGATGCATATCGTATGTAACTTTGTGTTCCTATAATCTTCATATGACGTGTGTGATATCTTTGAAATTCTCGCAATCTAACGGAGTCGAATTCCGATAGCAGAATGCAGTAATGTACATTGTTTTACACTTTTCATATTTCTGGAGCCGAACGGCTCAAATCCCATCTCCTCATGACTCATTCAAGTGGGCGTGTCTAACAGGACAAAGGAAAAATTTTCCCGCCCGAGATGCTCTAAGATGATTGGTCCGCGTACGCAGAGTAGGCGTGAACCCATCTTCTCCATAAGAGACTGACAGGGTGGCAGCTGAAGCTCTGTCCTTTCCCATTGCTCATTTGGTCAACTTAAGTTTGTTGCAGGGCATATTTCCAGAGAAATGGAAGGAGACTAAAATCATACCACTGCCTAAAAATAAAAGAGCCACATTTACAGGACAGAATAGCCGACCTATCAGTCTATTACCTTTACTCAGCAAAGTCATGGAAAAGATCGCTTTTGAACAAGTTTATAAATATTTTTTTTCTAATAGGCTGATCACCAAGTACCAGCATGCATATCGAGAGGGTCATTCCACATGTACTGCTTTAACTCATATGACCGACAACTGGTTAGAAGAAATCGATGCAAACAGATTAGTAGGAGCAGTGATGTTGGACTTCAGTGCAGCGTTTGACCTGATAGATCACAAAATACTGCTTCAAAAATTAGAATGCTATGGTTTTACACCTTCGTCTCTGTCATGGATGGGGAGTTACCTATCCAATAGGAAGCAGCGGGTGTTCTTTAATGGTCAATATTCATCTACTAAGACAATACATTGTGGTGTGCCCCAGGGTAGCTGCCTTGGGCCTTTGCTATACTCGATCTTTACAAATGATTTACCTTTTATTGTGAAACATTCAACTGTTGTCATGTATGCAGATGATTCCACACTGTACTGTTCTGCAAAAACTCCTCATGATGTCTCAAATCTATTAAATCATGACTTGCAGAATATAAGCAAGTGGATAAAAGATAACAAACTAGCTTTAAATGTAGACAAATCAACATCTATGATATTCTGGAAAAGATCAAAACTAATCACCTCTCTCTGAACTTGTCAGTCAATGGGCTGCAGCTAAGACAAGTGATGCAAGCCAAGTTATTGGGCGTCACATTGGATTCTTACTTGTCTTGGTCAGCTCATATTGATGGAATGATAGCTAAAATAGGGAATGGCGTTGCAATGTCCAGAAAATGTATGTCATATATTCCTATGTCCATTGCTAAACAGGTTGTCCAGTCTCTTGTTCTGTGCCATTTAGAAAACTGTCCAATTATATGGTCGTCTGCATCACAAAAAGACCTACGTAAGCTTCAAGTGGCACAAAATAGGGCAGCGAGGACTGTCCTCCAGTGCTCTCTTAAGACTAACGTGGCCCTGATGCATACACGCCTTTCTTGGCTTACAGTTGACGACAAAATCAAACTACGATTAACTTTAATATTGTGGAATGCAGTATTTATGAAACAGCCACAGTTTCTCTCTGAGCAGCTTGTTTTTGTAGGAAGTGGACACCTATATGCCACCAGGCAGGCACTAGGTGGTGACATAAAACTTCCGCTTCCCAGGACAAATTTTCTGAAACGCACATCACTTTACAGAGCAATATCTATTTGGAATCGACTCTCTGTCTCATCACGCAGAGTTCAGAACAAATACAAATTTAAGAGGACAGTAACCCAGGAACTGCTGCAAATGACCTCGTGAAAGCTGGAAATTGTCATGTTCTTTCACTTGGTAATATTTTAAATGTAACTGTAATGTTTGAATTTTCTTGATTGTAATTTGTGTTTGTTTTGTGTAATTTTATGTTGTGAATATTTTTAAAGAGGACCCCAGGAAGACTAGCTGCCATTAAATGGGCCGCTAATGGGGATCCTAATAAAACAATAAAACAATAAACAATAAACACTGAAGTTTCTCTGGGAGAACTTTTTACGAACCCTCATCGTTCAGTGAGAGAAGATCCATGGCTCCCTTTTAGGGAGCGTTCTCAGTTTCTTTTTTGTTTTCTTGAAGTCTTTTCTTTATTTTCGTCTTCGGACTCTATCTACGTTCAGTGAAGCGAACGTAGCCGGCAACTCCAACTCAAAGAAAAAGACTCTTTTGAAATTCCCGCGACCGCGCTCAACTCCTCTTCGGTCAAACTTCGGGAAAACACCAACTTCGGACGGGCTTCGGCCACGTCTTCGGACGCGCACCTCCGTGTCACTCCCAACTTTTCTTTTCTTTTCTTTACTAAGTTTTATCTTCATATTCGCCTCTCCCTCCACGAGGGAGATGAACTCTGAATTGTTTCTCCATACGTTCAGTGAAATGAACAGCCGGCAACTTCAACTTTAAAGAGACTTGAACATCCCGCGGCCGCGCTCACCGGAAGAGACGAGAGCGCAATCCCCGCTTCCTTAAGGAAACACACGCATGCTGCTAAGGACACACGCACGACTCTGCGTTCTTCAGCAACAAAGAGAACCATTATGCAAGATAAGTTTATTGAACTTTTAATGTAATCTGATACCTTGTTGTCTCTCTCAAAGGTTACCTTGTCTGTGATTTTTGCCTAACTGTGATCTCTCTCTGATCGCACACGTTGCTTTCACTTTCGCTCGCTCATCCTCTCTCTCTCTCTCTCATTCTCTCTCTCTCATTCTCTCTCATCGTCTGATCTCTCTAATTATCTCACCCTCTGTTAATTCGTGTTCGTAATGTTTTTCGTTTTGTTTGTTTAAGGTGTATATACATACTACCTGGATGGGAGACCTCCTGAGAAAAACCAGGTTGCTGCTGGAAGAGGTGTTAGTGAGGCCAGCAGGGGGTGCTCACCCTGTGGTCTGTGTGGGTCCTAATGCCCCAGTGTAGTGACGGGGACACTATACTGCCAAAAGAGCACCGTCCTTCAGATGAGACGTTAAACCGAGGTCCTGATTCTCTGTGGTCATTAAAAATCCCAGGATGTCCTTCGAAAAAGAGTAGGGGTGTAACCCCGGCATCCTGGCCAAATTTGCCCCTTGGCCTCTGTCCATCATGGTGTTACGAACCGCTCTGAGACACTAAGGTTAGATCCAAATGCTGCTTTATTGGCTGGGGCAATCCAGAGGCGTAATCAAATGTCAAGTCAAGTCAAGTCATCTTCATTTATATAGCGCTTTTAACAATGTAGATTGTCTCAAAGCAGCTTTACAGAGATAAATGTATAATTTAACGTAAGATTGTTTTGGCTTTATAGCGGTTCTTTAATAAAGTTATTTTCCAGCTAAAGTTAGTTTTGATTGATTCGCTTCTGTCGCAACGATCATTTGTTTTTAAATTAGGGCCGCCAAGACGACACCATTCTCTCTACACAGACTTTAAACGCGAACCTGTGAGAAACGCTGATGGCGTTCACATGCGCATTAAGAACGGGTTCTATAGTTATGTGCGTTTGAATATATGTGTGCAGGTTTGGAATTCCCTACAGACCAAGCCTAAACAAATTACTGGTGTTTCCTTATAGTTTTGATTCAGAATTTTATTTTATTTTATCAATTCGGGGTAGATACGCAAATTGAGTTTTCCCGACGACGCTTTATCTGTAGAGTGGGAAAGGGATCCTCCATAGGGAGAGACTAGTTGGCACTTCAGCACTGCGTTGTCATCGGGTCCAGGCGAAGGTCCTTCATCAGATCTGGAAACGGCCTGGATCCGGCAGGCTGCGGGAAAACCTTAGGATAAACAAAGACACTAAAATTAGCGTAGATGCCATTCTTCTCATGATGTAACAAGTGCATCAGGATTTATGGGAAGTGTTCCCGGTTCCAGCTGACCTAATCTATGCAGCCTAATATTGAATTATAGACGTCTATAATGTATTATGTGAACGCTATGTCAAAGAGATGTGTCTTTAATCTAGATTTAAACTGACAGAGTGTGTCTGCTTCCCGGACAATGGTAGGAAGGCTGTTCCAAAGTTTTGGTGCTAAATAGGAAAAGGATCTACCACCAGCAGTTGATTTTGATATTCTAGGTATTATCAACTGGCCGGAATTTTGAGATCGCAATAGACGTGACGGACTATAATGCGTTAAGAGCTCGCTCAAGTACTGCGGAGCTAAACCATTTAGTGCTTTGTAAGTAATCAGCAATATTTTAAAATTGATGCAATGTTTAATAGGGAGCCAGTGCAGTTTTGACAGAACCGGGCTAATATGGTCATACTTCCTGGTTCTGGTAAGAACTCGAGCTGCTGCGTTTTGAACTAGCTGTGGTTTGTTTATTAACCCTCTGGGGTCTGAGCTGTTTTCTGGGCCCTGGAGGTGTTCTGACATGCTCTGACATTTGTGGTTATTTCTGTTACTTGTGACATTTTCATGGCTAAAGTCTAATTACACTGTATTCAGCACAAACTCTGCTACAATAATATATCAGCAGCATGTATGTAAAAGTTTGTAGTTTTGAGATAATGACATTTATGCGTGGTTTGTGAAAATACAAAAATAAATTCTCACTGAAATAAGGTCATGAGACCCATACTGATTATTTCTTCACAAGACTTTTGAAAATTGTATCACGTAGCCTAGAATATTTGCTCTAAAACTGTGTGAGAATCACCCTGACTGCTCATTCAGAGAAGACAATATATTGATTTAAAAATTTTACGACGTGTTTTGTATTAGAAAGCAATATGCGAAGGGGCGGATCACCTCATTAATATGAAAGCTTTCCACACCTGAGAAAGACAAAGAACCTCCCTAATGGCCCTATTAGGAGCTTATCAGGGCCCATCATTCTGACCAACCTTGCACAAAGAATGAGGAGATTTAAAAAAGAATGGCTTTTAAAATTGTTTGGATTTATTTACAACACAACATAATCCAAAGATACACAACAAAAAAGCACTTATTGAAGAAAGAGACCTTTGTGCCATTCCTAAAAACATTGTACATACCTTTCATTTTCTAAGGTGTTTGATTTTCACTTTACCATGTTCATGTACAGAGACATGTACTGTGAATGTTGAAGTCAGCAGGACTCAGTGGCATCTGGGCCCTGAAAAAAAAAAAAAAAAAAAAATGCACATACTGATATCAAGAGAAAGGCCTGCACGATTTTGGGAATACATTTTAGATTTTTCTTGTTAAAATTGCTTTTTAAAATTCACAGAATACACACACACACACTCACACAAATGTTTCCAACAATATATAATGAACACCAGGTTTGTTGTGCCTTGTAGGTATAGGCTATGCGCAGTGCTGCATAAAATAATAACAATATAGCAGCCTATATATATTTTCAAAAAGATTTCAGTAACAACTAAGCTAGAGAAAAATATATTGATTATCATGTTACTTCAAATGTTTCCATTCGTTATGATGATATGAAATGAGATAATAGTAAAAACATGAAGCCGTTTGGAGCGTTTTGCTTTTCCAAAATATGATACATTCAAACGCGATCGCGATCAAAAATATGATACATTAAAACGCGATCGCGATCAAAAATATGATACATTAAAACGCGATCGCGATCAAATATAAAACATTATGGTTAGGCCTACCATATACATATCTACGTTTGAGCAGATATCCACAAACACAGTAACAGTAAACACGGGTCTAAATATTATAATATTCACCATATATCTAGCAACAGTTCAACTGCAATGTGAAATTTATGCAACAATAGCAAACTAATATGTAAGAATTTCTTACCTTATCTTTCTTGTCTTCAAATATCGTTCTTCTTCTTCTGATGTAAATCCAATGTAAGCTCAGGCACGTCTTTCAAACTCGACGAAAAGTGAAGTGAAGTGTTTTGTTGTTGAGGTAATGAGGGCGATCGCGTTCCATGTGGAGATTTGCATGTGAATATCTTTTGCGCGAGTGGGCGTGGCCGAATTAAAAATAATTAGGAAGCGTTTGAGAAGCTGGACATCTTGTTGGTTTTATACAAATTACTTAAACAGAGAATATTTGTTTTCGTTTTGAATCCGATCATTTAAAAGTACACACTTAAATGTTTATAAAGGTGTATGGCTCATAAATGTGTGACAAGTATTCGCTGAGTTTTGTTTCAGTTTATAGACGTGCTCAAGAAAAAAAAGTTCACCGCGACGGAGAGGCAGAACGCACACACTGTTTAGTTTCTTTATTTTACAAAAGCACAATGTTTTGATTTGATTGGAAGTGGACACATACAAAAGTAGAAATATCACAGATTCTTTTTTTATATTTCTTTTTTCTGTATGACCATAAATGACGGAGAAATTTAAGTTTATTGTGCTACAATGTGGAGAAAATCCAGCAAAACGCGCCGGCGCGTTTGTCGACCTCAGAGGGTTAACTAACCATCATGTCATGTTTATGTCACAATGGCACAAAACTAACTAGAACTGGGCTAATATGGTCATACTTCCTGGTTCTGGTAAGAACTCGAGCTGCTGCGTTTTGAACCAGCTGTAGTTTGTTTATTAAGCGTGCAGGGCAACCACCCAGTAGAGCATTACAATAATCTAGCCTTGATGTCATGAACGCATTAACTAACTGTTCCGCATTTGTCAATGAGAGCATATGACGTAATTTAGATATATTTTTAAGATGGAAAAATGCAGTTTTACAGATACTAGACACGTGACTTTCAAATGAAAGATTGGTATCAAAGAGCACACCCAGGTTCCTAACCGACGACGAAGACTTAACAGAGCAGCCATCGAGTGTTAGACAGTATTCTAGGTTATTACGTGAGGAAGTTTTTTGTCCAATAATTAGAATCTCTGTTTTTTCAGAATTTAGAAGTAGGAAATTACGAGTCATCCAATTTTTTATATCCGCTATGCATTCTGTTAATTTAGTGAATTGGTAAGTTTCGTTAGGTTTTGAAGAAATATAGAGCTGAGTATCGTCGGCATAACAGTGGAAGCTAATTCCATGTTTCCTAATGATATCTCCTAATGGTAGCATGTACAGAGTGAACAGCAGCGGTCCTAGTACTGAGCCTTGTGGTACGCCATACTGAACTTGTGATTGATAAGACATCTCTTCATTTACTGCTACAAACTGATAACGGTCAGATAAGTATGATTTAAACCATGCTAGTGCAATTCCACTAATTCCAACATAGTTTTCTAGTCTATTTAAAAGAATGTTGTGGTCAATGGTGTCAAACGCAGCACTAAGATCGAGTAACACTAATAGAGAGACACAACCACGATCGGATGATAAGAGCAAATCATTTGTTACTCTAACGAGAGCAGTCTCAGTACTATGGTATGGTCTAAATCCGGACTGAAAATCCTCGCAGATATCATTTCTTTCTAGAAAGGAACATAGTTGTGAAGATACTGCCTTTTCTAGTATCTTTGACAGAAAAGGTAGATTCGAGATCGGCCTGTAATTGACTAATTCTGAAGGATCAAGTTGCATTTTTTTAACAAGCGGTTTAATCATAGCCAGCTTAAAGTTTTTTGGTACGTATCCTAGAGACAAAGACGAATTAATGATATTAAGAAGAGGATCTATGACCTCTGGAAGTATTTCTTTCAGTAGCTTAGTCGGTATAGGGTCTAACATACATGTTGTAGATTTAGATGATTTAACAAGTTTAGTAAATTCTTCCTCTCCTATAGCAACGAATGAATCAAATTTTTCCTCAGGGAGACTACAATGCACTGCCTGATGCGATACTGTAGTAGACGGTTGCATAGTTATAATTTTATCCCTGATATTATCAATCTTATAAGTGAAGAAGTTCATAAAGTCATTACTGCTGTGCTGCTTGGAACCTTCTGTGTTTGAAGCTTTATTTTTCGTTAGTTTAGCCACTGTTTCAAATAAATACCTAGGATTATGTTTATTTTCTTCTAATAGGTTTGAAAAATAAGCAGATCTAGCAGCTTTTAAAGCCTCTCTGTATGCAATCGAGCTCTCTTTCCATGAAATGCGAAATACCTCTAGTTTTGTTTTCTTCCAGTTGCGCTCCATTTTTCTGGCTGCTCTCTTAAGGGCCTGAGTGTGCTCGTTGTACCACGGCGTTGGACTATTTTCTTTAATCTTCTTTAAGCGCAAAGGAGCAACTGTGTCTAAAGTGCTGGAAAAGAGAGAGTTAAAAGTTTCTGTTGCAATATCAAGTTTTTCTAAGCTATCCAGGATGCTAAAATGATGAAACTGATCAGGAAGATTATTAATAAAGCAATCTTTAGTGGCAGAAGTGATAGGTCTAACATATTTGTAACACGGAGTCGGCTTTGCAGCCTTGGCTAAATGTAATTTACACGAGACTAGATAATGATCTGAGATGTCATCGCTCTGCTGCAGAATTTCAACGGCATCAACATCTATTCCATGTGATAATATTAGATCTAGAGTATGATTACGACGATGAGTAGGCCTAGGTCCTGACACGTGTTGTCTAACTCCAATTGAGTTTACAATGTCTTTAAATGCCAAACCCAATGCATCTTTTTCATTATCGATGTGTATATTAAAATCACCAACAATTAGTACTTTATCTGCAGCCAATACTAACTCTGATAGAAAGTCCGCAAATTCTTTGATAAAGTCTGTATGGTGCCCTGGTGGCCTGTATACAGTAGCCAGCACAAATCTCAAACGTGATTTATCATTTATACTATATATTTTTACATTAAGCACTAACACTTCAAAAGAATTATATTCGAAACTTGATTTCTTAGTGGTTTTGAAAATATTACTATAAATTACAGCAACACCACCCCCTTTGCGTTTAAGACGAGGTTCATGTTTATAACAGTAATCTTGCGGGGTGGACTCATTTAAAGTGTAACCGTCCTTCAGAGAACACTCAGAAGGGCGCATCACTAATAAATTTATAAGGGAGGACTTCATTGACTATTATAGATTTAACCAGACTCAGAAACACACAAACCAAGTACAAATACCCATGTAATTGCAAAAGTGTTTATATCAATTAAGTCACACAAGACTACCAAAACAGTGAATCAACAATTGAAGATATGCAAGAACCGAGCTTATCTGATCATTGTCCATAGAATGTCTTTCCTTGACAGGTCTTTATGCAAAATACAAATGAAGATAGAGGTTTGTCAAACCAAGAAGGAGCAAGCAGTTCAGTAGTTCATCTCATATCTTAGCTTCCGTCAAACCAAGCATCAGTTTAGGGTACGTTGCAAAATGATGTTCTTGTTCGACTCAAACCTCCAGATCTCAGTCTGATTCAATTAATCCACGGATGCTATTGGCATAATTAAGCAGAATCCCCACCAGGAATATTACAGCATAGGAATGGAGGAATCTTCATTCTAACTTTGTGGAGGCATATACGAAAAGTCCTTCTAAATAAAAACATACAAGCTAACATTAACACCAAACATATTACATGAAAATGACGTAACCCAGCAAAAACAATAACACAAAATTAACAACACTTACTTGGATGAGCTTAAAACCACAGTTTCTCAATCCGGACTACACATAAGGTTAACAGAAGGAGGCCATGCTTCTCTTTAACCAAACATACCCTACTCTTCTTCTCCCTGTCTTTTATTCAGAGGAAAAGTAAACTGGAGAGCCCCCTAGAGCATGGTAGAGGTACCACAGCTCAAAACCAAAGTAACTGCTCTAAAGGCTGTTACAAAAGTAATGTAATCGTTTGGTTTTAGCCAGGTTTCTGTCAAACACAGCACAGGTTATTATCTGAAATCATATCATTAACAATGAGTGCTTTTGAAGTAAGCGATCGAATATTCAGCAACCCGAGCTTTAGCATTTGCTCATCTGTATTATAGCTGTTTTTTATTTGTTGAACATCAATTAAATTTTTAACCTTAGATAGGTTTAAACATTTTTTGGATTTCCAAATTCGGGGAACAGACACAGTCTCTATATGATGATAGCTAGGTGAAAGAGGCTCTATGTGATGGGATTTATCTGACCTGGGTGACGCGAGGCCGCTAGCAGACGGTTGGTTTAGCCAGTCTGTCTGCTTCCTGACCTGAGCCCCAATTTGTCATGTTTGAGCTCTAAGACTATGAGCCATATTACTAGAGAGAAGAGCAGCACCATCCCAGGAGGGATGAATACCATCTCTTTTCAACAGGTCAGGTTTGCCCCAAAAACTTTTCCAATTGTCTATGAATTCTATATTATTACACGGACACCACTCAGACAGCCAGCGATTCAGTGAACACAATCTACTAACTATCTCATCACTCCTGCGAACAGGAAGGGGGCCAGAGCAAATTACAGTGCCTGACATCGTACTTGCAAGTTCACACACCTCTTTAATATTAATTTTGGTGATCTCCGACTGGCGGAGTCGAACATCATTAGTGCCGACATGAATAATGATCTTAGAGAATTTACGATTAGCATTAGCCAGCACTTTTAAATTTGCTTTGATGTCAGGCGCTCTGGCTCCCGGCAAACATGTGACTATGGTGGCTGGTGTCTCTATTTTCACGTTCCGTGTGATCGAATCACCAATTACTAGGGCACAATCAACAGAATTCTCAGTGGGTGTTTCACTGAGCGGGGCAAATCGATTTGTTGTGGTAATCGGAACGGAAGAGTGTTTTTTTGATCCGCGACTAGAGCGATCCCTCACTATCACCCATTTGCCCGGCTGCACAGGCACTACTTCAGCTGGAACCGAATCATGTAAAGAGTTAATGCTAGGCGCATCCAAAATAGTATCTAAAGCTCTAGCACTCTTACTATCCTCAATTAAGGTTTGGATGCGTGTCTCTAATTCTGAAATCTTCTCTGTCAGCCTAACTGACTCCTTGCATTTATCACATATAAATCCTACATTGCCAACAGAGAAGCCAATGCTAAACATGTGACATGAAGTGCAGGTGACAATAACAGGACAAGACATTACTCACCGTGTTTGTTGACTGATTATTACTTACCTGAGCTTTTATTAACTCAAAGGCGCGAGCGCGCGAGAGAAAAATAAATAAATAAAACAGCTGAGCGCACGGGTGGCGCGTTAACAGGCTAGCAGTAGCGAATTAGCGTGTTGTGCTAGTAGTAACGGAAGCTAGCGATGTCAATCTGAGATGTTGGGTAAGCTGTATTTAGTATAAACAACTACAAATTGTAGTAAATGATGGTTCAAAACAAAGAAATACGAGGCTAAGACGGAGCTTACAGCACCGGAGCAAACAAACTCACAGCAGGCAGAGAGGCAGATAGGAGCAATCGATCAGCAGGAATCGAACTCTCCAAACGTCTCGTCCGAACTCTCCAAACGTCTCGTCATGTACAGGCTAGGGTCATACACAGGCAGGCAGTGAAAACAAAGAAACAAACAAAACAAACAAACAGGCAGGCAGGCAGGGACCAGAGGCAAGAGAGTAATCCAGGGAACAGGGCAAGATATCAAAAACCAAGAAACAAGAAAACCAGGGAAACGCTCAGAATTGCAGTGTAACACTTAACCCTCTGGGGACCAAAAACGCGCCCGCGCGTTTTGCTCGTTTTTTTTTTTTAGCAATGAAAATAAACACTAAATGCTCTGTTAATTTTGATCTTTCATTTTCGTGTAATACATCAAACGATCCTGTTCAGTTTCTATTTTTTTTCTGTATACTCACAATAAAAATAAAGTGTTTTGCTTTTTGACAAATAAAGAAAAATTAACATGATGCGATTTCTGCCTTCTCACTGTCAGTAAACTCCCATTTGAAACGCGTTCGAAAATGATCTATAACTCCGCGAAAATTCAGTCAAACAGGCAAACAGACTGTTACGACCCTGCGCTTTCTTTCCTCGCCTGCTGGTGGTGTGATGATTCAGGAGAGTGTGGGAGATTGTGCACACCTGACACCGGTTCCCTATTTGATTGTGGAGAGGATAAAACCTTGGCCTCCACCACTCTTCTTCACTTCGTCCAGGGGATTGACGCCCTCTGGAGAAGTCACTTTTTGGCGTGCCTTTATTTATTTACAACCCATACCAACCTTTTCTCTTCCCCATTTGGATTATGATTTTTCCCCTTTGATTTTGAACCCTAGACTTTGTTATATTAATTTATCTGTATTTTGAAGAGTAATAAAAACTTGCAAGTCGATTCATTTGTACTTGTTTCGTTTATGTTCGGCCGAAACGAGCTGGCCGTAACATAAATTGGGTGTCTCGTCCGCGATCCTATGGGGATAGGAAACGTTGGTAAGTATGGGTTGTGTGTATGTTTTTGTGAATGATTGCCTTTTATAAATGAGAACTCTGGTTAGTTAGAGTGTTTCCAGCTGGATTGTGAATACAATCTTTCCGACGGAACACTGTTTGTTGTTTTGTTTTGTTATTTTGCCTTTCTTGTTTTTGGAGGTTATCCTGGGTGGAGATTCACTCTCTGTTGGGGGTACGCTTCCGGACTTTCAGTCTGACTGATTGTCGCGGAGCTTAGCGTTTAATGCCGCCCCGAGCCCGGTACATCTCTGAAGACCAGGTAGGATTTAGTTAGTGTTTTCTGAGATAGGAGCTGGAGTTTTCTCATATTGTAAACGGTAAATCCATTCGACAAAAATAAGTAAAGGTAAGTCATTGTGTTCGTGTGTATAGTGCGGTTTATTCTCGCGCTTACACTGTGTTTTGACTTGTGGGAAGTCTTCGGAAATTTTGTGAATGAGCATAGGTTGCGTAATATGGTGACGTAGTTCCTTTTTGAAGTAGTGGCTTATGGGAGTTGTATTTCGTGTAAACAGCGTCTCACGTGTGTTAGCTAAATTAGTAGTTTCGTTTGTGTTGTTGTGCGTATATACATACGAACAAAATGTCTTCGGTGGTCGAAGATTTCTTTGCGTGTCCGTCAGAAGCTTTGCTTGAGAGTTGTACAAAGGAGCAGTTAGTGCAAATTGCCGAACGCTTCAGTGTCGATCTTACTTCTCAAGAGAAGAGGCTGAAGGAAACTATCGTGACTACTTTGAAGCGATCACTTGTTGATAGAGGAGTTATAGAGGTAAGCACTGAGTTAATCACTCAGAGTGAATCGTTTGTGTCTACTCCTGCTGATGTTTATAGTGAAAGTGAGACAAAATTTCCAGAATTGTCTTTGCAAGAGAAGCAATTGTGTTTAGATGCCGCGAAAATTCGTGCTGAACGTGACGATCGCGCTATGAAAGAGCGAGCGGTAGAAAGAGATTATCAGTTAGCTATGCGAAGAATGGAGTTTGAGTTAGAGAGGGAACGTGATGAGAGAGCGTTTCAGAAGGATCGAGAAGAGAGAGCGTTTCAGATTAAAAAGTTGGAGTTAGAATTAGCAGCAAAGACAGCTGAAGTTTCACAAGCGAATCCTGTTTTACAACAGCGTGCGAATGCAGGTGAACCTGTGTTTGATGTTCACAGAAATATGAGATTAGTGCCGCCATTTTCTGAAAAGGAAGTGGATAAATATTTCTATCACTTTGAACGTGTTGCTTTATCCATGAAATGGCCGAAAAGCTTTTGGACTTTGTTGTTACAGTGTGTGTTCACAGGTAAAGCTCGGGAAGTTTATTCTGCACTCTCACTGGAACAGAGTGGTGAGTATGATGTGGTGAAATCTGCTGTGTTACATGCATATGAACTCGTGCCTGAGGCATATCGTCAAAAATTTAGGAGTTTGAGTAAAGTTGATGAATCTACTCATGTTGAATTTGCAAGAGAAAAAGAGAACTTATTTGATCGTTGGTGCACTTCAATGAAAGTTACAACTAAAGAGCAGTTAAGAGAATTAGTGCTCTTAGAGGAGTTTAAACATTGTGTTCCTCATGCTGTAGCTACGCATCTCACTGAACACAAGGTGAATACACTTTCTGAAGCGGCTATCATGGCTGATGAATTTGTGTTAACCCAACGTGGGTCATTCAGTTCAGTCGGTCTTAAAACCAACGATATGAGTAGGTCTAAGTTTTGCTTTCAACCTAAGACGAAGTCTCCTGTGATGAGTAGGAATATTAAGGTGACAGTTGCTGAACATGCTAGTAAATCTGTACTCTCACGAGACATGGTTTGCTTTTATTGTAAAAAGCCTGGTCATAAAATATCTGACTGTCTTATTCTCAAGAAGAAAGAGAGATTGTCGAAACCTGTTGCTTTAGTTTCTACTTCACCATTCACTGTTGATACTCGTGATGAGAAAGATTGTCATTTATCTGGTGCTAGTGATAAATCTGTTGATCAGTGTATAACTTCCTCCGTTGATTATACACCCTTTATCACTGAGGGAAATGTGTCATTGCCTGGTTCAAACGAAACGGTGCCAGTACGTCTTCTTCGAGATACGGGAGCCGCGCAGTCGTTTCTTTTAGAAGGAATTTTGCCTTTAACTTCTGCAACCGCTACTGGAACTCATGTATTAGTGCGAGGTTTTGAGATGGGGTTTGTTGAAGTGCCTTTGCATCGAATCCATCTTTCCTCTGCCATTGTATCTGGTGACGTAGTGGTTGGTGTTCGTTCTGCACTTCCAGTCCCTGGGATTACATTTATTCTGGGAAATGATTTAGCTGGTGGGAATGTTTGGGGACGGAGTGATGTGGCAGCTCCGCCCATAATAGCATCCATACCGAGGAAATCTGATGTTGATGATTGTAGAGAATTTCCTGATTTGTTTCCAGCTTGTGCAGTTACTCGATCAATGGCTAAACCCCTGTCTGAAAACCAAGTTGAAGTTACACTGCATGACACTTTCTTTTATACTGTTAATACAGGTAAGCCAGGATCTGATGTGTCTAAATGTCTTGAGCAAAGAGATCTGAAGTCCCGTCCTTCGTTGTCTTCTGACCAGAAAGATTCAACAGTGCTACAAAATGAATCTGCTAATACGTCTGAGGTTCTGTCCACTCCTGAGAAAACCAATGTTGATCTCTCTGATGTTGATGACTGTTCTCTGACTTCTTTGTTACAGATCTCTCGAGAGGATTTAATTAGAGCTCAACAGAGTGATGACACTCTTAAACCTTTATTTTCTGCAGCCAGGTCTAAGAAGTGTTCTGATCCTCTGTCCTCTTCGTACTTTCTTGATGATGGTCTGCTTTGTCGGACAGTGGTCCTGCATAAAGATGTTTCTCTGGAACCTAAAACTCAGATTGTGCTTCCTTTCACAGTGAGAGACTCTGTGTTGCATTTGGCTCATCAAGGACTTGCTGGTCATACCGGAGTTCGTAAAACATATGATCGTGTCTTGCGACGGTTCTATTGGCCTAAGGTAAAACGAGATGTGGCAAAACATATTCGATCTTGTCATACATGCCAGATCACCGGTAAGCCAAATCAAAAAGTGCCTGTTGCTCCGTTGCAGCCTATTTCTGTCGTCTCCACTCCTTTCGAGCATTTGATAGTTGACTGTGTTGGTCCTTTGCCCCGGTCTAAGACTGGTCACCAATATCTTTTAACCGTCATGTGCCAGACTACTCGTTATCCTGCTGCTTATCCGTTAAGGTCCATCACTACCAAATCTGTCTTGAAGGCCCTCACTAATTTCATGTCGACCTTTGGAATTCCCAAAGTTATTCAATCCGATCAGGGTTCGAACTTTATGTCAAAACAGTTCTCAAAAGCCCTGCGTCAACTTCGAGTAAACCACAATATTTCTAGTGCCTACCATCCGCAGAGTCAAGGAGTTCTTGAGAGGTTTCACCAAACCCTGAAGTCCCTTTTGAGGTCATATTGTGTGGAACTCGATGCGGATTGGGAAGAAGGTCTGCCGTGGATGTTATTAGCGATACGTGAGGTAATCCAAGAAAGTCTTGGGTTTAGCCCAAATGAATTAGTGTTCGGACATGTAGTGCGAGGGCCTACGGCTGTGTTAGCTGATGAGTGGCGAACGTCTAAACCTTCTGAAAACATTTCAGATTATGTGAGTGGATTCCGGCGTAGACTGTATGAGGCACGAGCTCTCGCTAAAAAGAAGTTGAGTAAATCTCAAATAAAAATGCAACAACATTTTGACAGAAAAGCTAAGCTGAGAGAGTTTCAGGTGGGTGATCAAGTATTGGCTTTGCTGCCTCTACCTGCCAACCCATTTCAGGCTAAATTTACAGGCCCCTACAGTGTAGCTAAACGTCTTTCCGATAATAATTATCTGTTGAATACTCCTGACCGGAGGAAAAAAGTACAAGTCTGTCACAGTAACCTGTTGAAATTGTATATAGCTCCTGTTCGTTCTGTTACTGTTAATGTGGTCAACTCTTGTGACTCTTTTTCAAAATCATCTCCTCTCTTTCGCAGCACGAGTGGGGATTCGTTAGAGAATGCTGATGAGGATGAGAGTTTTCTTTCTCGAGAAAAAGTCGACGGGCGACTTAAAAACTCTGAGATTCTTCTTAACCTGTTCTCTCATCTTTCTTATTTAACAGAGAAAGAGAGGAGTGATGTCACTGAGTTGGTGATGTCATTTCCTTCTCTTTTCCTTGACGTTCCCGGTCGCACTTCTGTCATCGAACATGATATCGACGTAGGAACCTCGAGTCCAGTTAAACAGAACGCCTATCGAGTCAATCCTTTTAAAAGAGATTTGCTGAAACAAGAGGTGAACTATCTGCTTGCTCATAATCTGGCTGAATCTAGTTTCAGTTCGTGGAGTTCCCCTTGTGTTTTGGTAAACAAACCTGATGGCTCATATCGATTCTGCACAGATTATCGAAAACTTAACTCTGTGACAAAGCCGGACTGTTTTCCTTTACCTCGAGTTGATGACTGCGTCGATCATGTTGGCTCTGCCCGTTACGTCAGTAAATTTGACCTCTTGAAGGGGTATTGGCAGGTGCCCTTGACTAGTCGCGCGAAGGAATTATCTGCCTTCGTTACGCCTGATGCCTTCCTGCAGTATACGGTAATGCCTTTCGGAGTTCGAAATGCACCCGCGACGTTTCAGCGACTCGTAAACCGTATACTGTATGGAATGTCAGGATGTGAGGCATATCTTGATGACGTCGTGCTGTATAGTTCCTCTTGGACTGAACATCTTAACCAGATTAAACAACTCTTTTCTCGTTTAGCAAAGGCTAATCTTACCGTTAATCTCGCCAAGTCTGAGTTCGCGAAGGCAACCGTTACCTATTTGGGTAAGGTAGTGGGGAATGGTTGTGTAAAGCCCATTGAGACTAAGGTTGAAGCCATTTGTAACTTTCCAGCTCCCACCACTCGTCGTGAATTGCGACGGTTTCTCGGCATGGTGGGATATTATCGGAGTTTTTGCGAGAATTTCGCTAGTGTAGTTTCACCTCTCACCGATTTATTGAGTCCGAAAGTGCCTTTTTGGTGGTCTGAGACATGTCAGCAGGCTTTCGAAAATTGTAAGGCTTTGCTGGCATGTGCCCCTGTTTTAACAGCTCCAAATTTTGAAAAGTCTTTTAGTCTTGCAATTGATGCGAGTGCTTGCGGTGCGGGCGCTGTTCTCTTGCAGGAGGATTCGAACCAGGTTCCACATCCTGTAAGTTACTTTTCTAAGAAATTTAATCGACATCAACAGGTATATTCCACCATTGAGAAAGAAGCTCTTGCCCTAGTGTTGGCCGTACAACATTTCGAGGTATATCTGGGGTCAATTGCTGCACCGATTATCATTTATACGGATCATAATCCTTTAGTCTTCTTGAATCGGATGAGGAATCGAAACCAGCGACTTATGCGATGGAGTCTCATTTTACAACCTTTCCATCTTGAGATTAAACATATTCGAGGAAAAGACAACATTATAGCTGACACACTTTCTAGAGCGTAAAATCGTGATCTCTGCGTTGCCTGTTCTTCTCTTTTTTTTGCATCTCTAGGGCCCAGAGGTGTTGAAGACTGAAGAGACTACAACGTTCTTCTAGACCACCAGAACTTTTATTGTGTTCGTTCTGGGTGGTGCTTGACTGTCTTTTCTTTGTTGTTGTTTTTTAGATTCGTTGCCGAATCTTTTTGAGGAGGGAGGTGTTTCGACCCTGCGCTTTCTTTCCTCGCCTGCTGGTGGTGTGATGATTCAGGAGAGTGTGGGAGATTGTGCACACCTGACACCGGTTCCCTATTTGATTGTGGAGAGGATAAAACCTTGGCCTCCACCACTCTTCTTCACTTCGTCCAGGGGATTGACGCCCTCTGGAGAAGTCACTTTTTGGCGTGCCTTTATTTATTTACAACCCATACCAACCTTTTCTCTTCCCCATTTGGATTATGATTTTTCCCCTTTGATTTTGAACCCTAGACTTTGTTATATTAATTTATCTGTATTTTGAAGAGTAATAAAAACTTGCAAGTCGATTCATTTGTACTTGTTTCGTTTATGTTCGGCCGAAACGAGCTGGCCGTAACACAGACCCACGGACATAAAGCTTGAGATCGCATCTGTTAAATGAAGTAACTTATATAAAAAACAAATATTCTCATCTTCTGTAATCAGTATAAAAAGAGAGCGACTCCAGTCGAGCTCATTACGAGCTAATTCACAGTAATGTGACCACTCCCCGGAGAGCGCGTGCTATTCAAACGCAAATTCTGAGAACTATTGAAGATCTGTGAAACGCCCACATCAGCTGTAAACAAAGCGCGTCGCGATCGAGTGAGGCATAATATAGCCTACCTTATGGAGAAAAGATTCCTCAGAACAGTGCTGATATGAGGAACAATATATCCTGATATGAGGAGCAGATCCCGCTGAGGAGTGAGGTAGGCTGTTTTCTTTTCTCAAGTGTGGAATAACGTTATGGAATAACGTTAGTGTAGGCCTATGCAAACCGCAAAAAGATGAATCGCATTTCTATAATATGACTCGCCTTTCTGTGAGATGAATGAAGGGTACATATTTGTAAAGACTGTTTGAATCGCGCGTCTGTGTGTGAAAGAATAAACTGCTTTGCTATAGCCTACTGAGATGAGTAAAAATCGACTGGAATATGTTGAAATAAAATGTATTTGTATAAGCAACGTATTAAACTGCAAATTAGCATTTATATGCCCTAATATTTCATAAAAACAACGTTACAGTCAGTCACTTGTTGACTAGATTTGGGTACAGTTTTTAGGCTACTGTAAAATATACTGCCACATAAAATAAGCTTTTGTTTAGCAATTTCTGCTCATATCTAACGTTTATATATATATATATATATATATATATATATATATATATATATATATATATATGGGCCATTCTACAGAATTGGTGCAAAGTCAGAGTTGGAAACATCTTGAAATTTTTTTGTTTTTTCCCACAAATTTTGCATGTATGCAAATTGTATAATATCCAAGGTACGCTTTTCTAGTAATTGTGCAGTTAATTCTCATATTGTATTTTCAGAAAATGCTGGAATATTTTCCTTCTCCCCAAATTTGTCACTACCGAAACACAATATTAAATAATTTATTAAGAAGGCTTATAATGACCTATTAAGATTTTGTTTACATCTACCTTATAAATATATTTTTTTCTATTTTTAAAAAATATTTTTACTGGTGAAATCAATAAAGATTATAATTTTAATAATATTTTAAGTGTGATTTATGAGATTTGTTGTATTTTGAACCCAATCTTTCTTTGTAGAAGGCATAAAGTTTATCGTACTGATTTCAAAGTTAAGGATTCATTAGTTTGAATATGCATTGAACCAAACACTATCATAACATCTTAGTTGACAATTCAATATACTTTATTTTTGACAAAACATCCCATGTTACGGTAGTGACTGCACATTTTTGGTAGTGACAGTAATGTTTTGGTAGTGACCACAATAATTAGTTTGCCATGGCTGAATCAGACTGTCCACATTTTATGTTAATATAAATAAATAACTATGATGCACATATGCAGTCAGTACATATAGCAGACACACATCTGACAGTAAATATCTTATAAGAACACCTAGAGCTATTCTATACTTTGGGTCTTGAGGTGCAAGTGAGAAGAGGTATGCTCCTAGATTTTTCTTCCCAAAAAAACAACAACTTACAATGTAGACTCAGAACCACTTTGTTTTATTTGCACATTTTAAACATTTTGTTTATGAGTCATTCAGATAAATCTCCAGAACCACTGAACTGTGTGTGTGTGTGTGTGTGTGTGTGTGTGTGTGTGTGTGTGTGTGTACGTGTACATAAAACATTAATTTCAGAATAATTTTCCTCATTCAGATAAATCTCCAGAACCACTGAACTGTGTGTGTGTGTGTGTGTGTGTGTGTGTGTGTGTGTGTGTGTGTGTGTGTGTGTGTGTGTGTACTGGTGTCTGATCACCCTCACTGGAAGTACTAGGTGGTGTGGAAGCCCTGCAAAATGTCTCCACCTCTTTTTGTCTTTTGACCATCATCCTGTGTCTTTTCCTCCATGCTTTTCTGACATCTCTTTGCTCCCTGTCAGGTAATTCACTGATACTCTTCAACTTTCCTTCTTCCCTTCGTTTCTTATTTCTTTCTCTTTCTTTCCTTAAGTATTCCTCGTACTTCACTGGGTCTTCCCTCAACCTTTGTTTGTATTCTCTCTGTCTCTCTGTTGTAGTTTTTCTATTTTTTTTAGGCATGTTGGTGTTTTATGTCATTCTCCCTGTCAAGTTAATCATATAAATTAACATTACTGACAACAACCTTACACCTAAGCTAGTATCATGGACTGCAACCTTAAGTAATTGTAACCTCATTACATTACAGAATTTTAACAGAATATTGCATACTAAAACACTACTAAAACATACTACAGTAGTAATTATTTGCATAACTGTACTAAAATGTAGTTTATTCCTCCAAATAAAGGATTATGTGTTCCCTTTTGTCACTACCAAAACAATGTCACAACCGAAACTTCAAGAAAATGTTTCGGTTGTGACTGTTTTGGTAGTGACAATTTTAGATACTTTTGAGCCTAGCTCGAAGATGCTAATCAGCACATGGTTAGCAATCACTGGTCAGAACAGTTGAACACATATAACAACTAAATTTTATGGAATAACATCCCAAAAAAAATTCTCAATAGCAGAAAAAATGAGTTTGGTAGTGACATTCCTTAAAGTTACACACAGATTTTTAGACTTTAGAACACATTTACCTCAAAATGATGGGATCAATCTACTCACCATATAGCACATGAGAGAGAGGGACACAGGAATATTTCCTGATCAAAAATGTAGGAGTGTGGTTAAAATCAGTCTCAGCCAATGGACTACAACATTCACTGTTTTGGTAGTGACATGAAAATGCGGGACATGTTTTTTTTGATAAAGTTTCATGATTTAAAAATAAAATATAAAATAAATATTTTTTTTAACTTCATTTTTTAAAAAAAAACAAAAATATTTTTTTTAAAACAAGAATGGAAAAATTTGCAAAATTTTTTTCAATATCATTTTCACAAGTTGAAATTTAGGGGTTAGGGTTTGGGACAGCCACCTCCTAATTGAAAGTAGCCCATAAATTATGATTTTATATATATAAAGCTTACTGATATCTTAAATATTATTGTGGGTTTCAATAGATAATTGAAGGATCTTAGTAAACATCTAAGATTTTAATAATTAAATGCTTTTCAAATGTGTTTTTTGGATGAGGGACAGCAGTTTGCACCAATTCTGTAGAATGGCCCATATATATTTGTCAAAAATAAAGTCATAGACTAAGATGTTAGATGTTCCAATGTTGGCTATATTCAAACTAATGAATACATATGATAAAATATAGGCCTATAATCTTTTTTTCTTTTTCTTTTTTACAAAGAAAGAGTACACTTGAAATATTGTTGAAATTGTAATTATTGTTGTAATTGTAACATTTTTAATAAAATAGCAAAACATATTTACAAGAGAGATGTAAGCGAAATCTTAAATGGTCAATATAAGTCTTCTTCTAAATACATCCTTTGTCCTTGCATTGTGGCTCAGTCAGTGTCACACCTGAAAGAATGGCTCATTAGGCAGAGTCATTAGGCAGAGTGGGTGGGACATTGTAATCTAAGGTGTAAACTACTCCTCCCCCTCGCATATTGGCTTTCCAAGCAAAACCTGTTTTACACCATTTAAATCAATGTATTTTTTTTTGTGAACGATAAAGCAAGACTATTTTCATATAATTTTGAAGCTAGAACTCAAAGGGACCACATCCATTAGTCAAAAGTCTTGTGGACACATATTTAATATGTGTTTTGTGGTCTTAATTCAGCAACTTTCATTTTTATTTTTTCCAATAACCACGCATAAACATTATTCTCTTAAAAATACAAACATCTACATACAAGTTGCTCGCATATTATGGTAGCCCTGTTTGTGCTATATATAGTGAATTTACACCTTTGTCATTAACATGTTTATAAATAACTGAAAAAAGCACAAATGTCAAGGCATGTCAGAACATCTCAAGGGCCCCAAAAACACCTTGGTCCCCAGAGGGTTAACAAGACTTTGCGGTGAGTGAATGAATGAACAAGGTATATATAGACTGAGACTAACAGGATAAGACAAAGGTGAATGCAATCAGTGAATGAGGTACAGGTGAATGTGATCAGTGATAAGTGATAATGAGTCCAGGCAGTGAGTTCTGGGAAATGTAGTTTGAGAGTGAAAATAGTCTTATGTGGAGTGCCCTCTGGTGGCTCTTAAGGGCAACTCCAGCTGGTGATCGTTACATAGCCCCCCCCCCTTTAAGGAGCGGATTCCAGACGCTCCTAAAACTGTCCAGGAGGGAGGTGGAGCGGAGGTGAACCCGGGGATGGAGGGCCAGGCCCGTGCAGCGGAAGAGGACCTGAAGACTCCAGCAGGGCGGAAGGCCAGGGCGGAGCAGGCTGTGCAGGCGACCAGGTGAAGACCCTTCGGGCGGCCACGGCGGTGAAGACCCTTCGGGCGGCCACGGCGGTGAAGACCCCTCGGGCGGCCACGGCGGTGAAGACCCTTCGGGCGGCCACGGCGGTGAAGACCCCTCGGGGGCCACGGCGGTGAAGACCCCTCGGGCAACCATGGCACAGGAACAGACACCGGCTCGCGAACAGGAACAGACACAGGGACAGGAACAGACACCGGCTCAGCGACAGGAACAGACACCGGCTCAGTAACAGACACCGGCTCAGGAACAGACACCGGCTCAGCGACAGGAACAGACACCGGCTCAGGGACAGGCACCAGCTCAGGAACAGACAGCGTGACAGCGGCCCTCTCTGTTGAGGGCTCAGGTTCAGGCGTGTCGGCGGCTATTTCTGCTGAGGGCTCAGTCGACGTGGCAGCGGCCATTTTGTCCAGAGACACTGGCTCGGTGGCGGCCATCTTGTCTGGAGACACTGGCTTGGCGGCGGCCATCTTGTCCAGAGAGACTGGCTTGGCAGACGTGACTTGAACAGACTCTGGATCGGCGGCGGCCATCTTGTCCGGAGACACTGGCTCAGCAGACCTGACTTGAACAGACACTGGATCGGTGGAGGCCATCTTGTCCGGAGACACTGGCTCGGCGGCGGCCATCTTGTCCGAAGACACAGGCATGGAGTCGGCCATCTTGTCCGAAGACACAGGCGTGGAGTCGGCCATCTTGTCCGAAGACACAGGCGTGGAGACGGCCATCTTGTCCGAAGACACAGGCGTGGAGTCGGCCATCTTGTCCGAAGACACAGGCGTGGGGTCGGCCATCTTGTCCGAAGACACAGGTGCAGAAAGAGGAACAGATTCAGGCTCAGTATCAGGATCAGATTCAGGCTCAGGAACAGATTCAGTCTCGGCGGGACGAGACTCTTGACGGGCGGACGTGACGTGAAGCTCAGTCTCTGGATCGACTGACGTGACGTGAAGCTCAGTCTCTGGATCGGCAGAAGTGACGTGAAGCTCAGTCTCTGGATCAGGATCAGCGCGCTCTAAGCTTGACGGGACCAGCGGCGGCGAGGGCTTTGAGCTGGGTAGGACCAGCGGCGAAGAGGACTCTGAACTGGACGGAACCAGCGGCGAAGAGGGCTCTGAGCCACACGGGACCAGCGGTGAAGGCTCTAGCTTGGCGGGCATGTCGCTTTCTGTCTCAGGCACTTCGAGCATGACGCTCACAGTCTCAGGGGCGGCGGGCATGACGCATACTGCCTTGGCTTCGGCAGATCTGGCGTGAAGTGCGGGCTCGGCTGGACTGGCGTGAAGTGCAGGCTCGGCTGGACTGGCGTGAAGTGCAGGCTCGGCTGGACTGGCGTGAAGTGCAGGCTCGGCTGGACTGGCGTGAAGTGCAGGCTCGGCTGGACTGGCGTGAAGCTCTGGCTCGGCAGGACTGACGTGCAGAAGCTCAGGTTCGGCAGGGCTGACGTGAAGAAGCTCAGGCTCGGCAGGCATGACGTGAAGAAGCTCAGGCTCGGCAGGCATGACGTGAAGAAGCTCAGGCTCGGGGTGTACTGTGAGCTTGTGGGGTTCTTCAACTACCAAGCCCACAGTAAATGATGAACCGCCCAGGAGAAGAGCCAGGTTGATATACCCCTCTAGGGTCCATCCGGCATTATCATCCGGCATCATCAGAGCAATCTCCTCATCTAGCCCACTCCAAAATATGTCCATGAGCTGAGAGTCCTCTAATGATGCTAAAGGACAGCATGTCAAAAAGTCCTTAGCATACCTCTCGATGGGCTGGCCATCCTGGAACAGAGAGGATAGCCAACTTCTTAGAGCACCGTTGCTTACAGCTACTGGATCCATTTTTTTTGGTGAGTTCTTCTCGGCTGCTGGATCTTGGTGTGGCGAAGTCTTCTGTTACGAACCGCTCTGAGACACGAAGGTTAGATCCAAATGCAGCTTTATTGGCTGGGGCAATCCAGAGGCGTAATCAAATGTACAGGCTAGGGTCATACACAGGCAGGCAGTGAAAACAAAGAAACAAACAAAACAAACAAACAGGCAGGCAGGCAGGGACCAGAGGCAAGAGAGTAATCCAGGGAATGTAATGTTTTTCGTTTTGTTTGTTTAAGGTGTATATACATACTACCTGGATGGGAGACCTCCTGAGAAAAAACAGGTTGCTGCTGGAAGAGGTGTTAGTGAGGCCAGCAGGGGGTGCTCACCCTGTGGTCTGTGTGGGTCCTAATGCCCCAGTGTAGTGACGGGGACACTATACTGCCAAAAGAGCACCGTCCTTCGGATGAGACGTTAAACCGAGGTCCTGATTCTCTGTGGTCATTAAAAATCCCAGGATGTCCTTCGAAAAAGAGTAGGGGTGTAACCCCGGCATCCTGGCCAAATTTGCCCTTTGGCCCCTGTCCATCATGGTGTTACGAACCGCTCTGAGACACTAAGGTTAGATCCAAATGCTGCTTTATTGGCTGGGGCAATCCAGAGGCGTAATCAAATGTACAGGCTAGGGCAGTGGTTCTCAATTCCAGTCCTCGTGACCCACTGCTCTGCACATTTTGTATGTCTCTCTTATCTGACACACTCAGTTCAGTTCATGGAGTCTCTCCTAATGAGCTGATGATCTGGTTCAGGTGTGTTAAATAAGGGAGACATACAAAATGTGCAGAGCAGTGGGTCACGAGGACTGGAATTGAGAACCACTGGGCTAGGGTCATACACAGGCAGGCAGTGAAAACAAAGAAACAAACAAAACAAACAAACAGGCAGGCAGGCAGGGACCAGAGGCAAGAGAGTAATCCAGGGAACAGGGCAAGATATCAAAAACCAAGAAACAAGAAAACCAGGGAAACGCTCAGAAATGCAGTGTAACACTTAACAAGACTTCGCGGTGAGTGAATGAATGAACAAGGTATATATAGACTGAGACTAACAGGATAAGACAAAGGTGAATGCAATCAGTGAATGAGGTACAGGTGAATGTGATCAGTGATAAGTGATAATGAGTCCAGGCAGTGAGTTCTGGGAAATGTAGTTTGAGAGTGAAAATAGTCTTATGTGGAGTGCCCTCTGGTGGCTCTCAAGGGCAACTCCAGCTGGTGATCGTTACACATGGCCTCCTAATCATCCCCATATACTGATTGGCTTCATCACTGTCTCCTCTCCACCGGTAAACTGGTGTGTGGTGGGCGTTCTGGTGCAATATGGCTGCCGTCGCATCATCCAAGTGGATGCTGCACATTGGTGGTGGTTGAGGAGATTCCCCCATCTATGTAAAGCACTTTGAGGTCTCAGAAAAAGCGCTATATAAATATAACGAATTATTATTCTGTGTGAATCGTATTCCTTAGTTTTGCAATTATTAAAATCCAATATATCCTCGATTGATACTGTCTGTCTGCTCATGTTACAAAGTCAATGAGATGTTTCGATCTTAAGCTACAAAGCTGATTTGTTACTTTTCAGTAACCTAAATTTTATAAGGAGAGGAGAATAGTTTCACGGCCAGAAACTGTTCTTCCTGAAATTATAAGAGTTGATAACTTTATTGAGAAGTTGATAAGTTAATCTTACGGCGTTTGCTGGACAAACAACTGTTTGGGCCAGCCCGTCCTCGCTCTTTGAGAAAAACGTCGGGCAGTGGGCATTGTCTTTTGACGCAAAAATGTCGACTTCTGCCCTGCCGAACAGGCGCCACAGTGACTGGACTGTCTGGGGGTGCAGGGACCATTCTCCCGGGGGAATGTTGTCTCTGGACAGTCAGTCTGGGCCGACGTTCAGGTGGCCCGGCACGTGCGCGGCTCTCAGCGAGCGCAACGAGTGATGAGCCCACACGAGAAGGCGTTCTGTCAGTTTGCAGAGATTCCTGGATCTGACACTGCCCTGTCGGTTCACGTAGGACACCAAGGATATGTTGCACATGGTGGTCCCGTATATGCGGGAGGAAGCGCTTGAGCGCGTTCTCGACCGCTATCATCTCAAGTCAAGTCAAGTCATCTTCATTTATATAGCGCTTTTAGCAATGTAGATTGTCTCAAAGCAGCTTCACAGAGATAAACGTATAATTTAAGGTAAGATTGTTTTGGCTTTATAGCGGTTCTTTAATAAAGTTATTTTCCAGCTAAAGTTAGTTTGATTGATTCGCTTCCGTCGCAACGATCATTTGTTATTAAATTAGGGGCCGCCAAGACGACACCATTCTCTCTACACAAACTTTAAACGCGATCCTGTGAGAAACGCTGATGGCGTTCACATGCGCATTAAGAATTGGTTCTATAGTTATGTGCGTTGGAATATATGCGCGCAGGTTTGCAATTCCCTACAAATCAAGCCTTAACCAATTACTGGTGTTTCCTTATAGTTTTGATTCAGAATTTAATTTAATTTAATTTTTCAATTCGGGGTAGATACGCAAATTGAGTTTTCCCGACGACGCTTTATATGTAGAGTAGCAAAGGGAGAGACTAGGGAGAGGGAGAGACTAGTTGGCACTTCAGCACTGCGTTGTCATCGGGTCCAGGCGAAGGTCCTTCGTCAGATCTGGATACGGCCTGGATCCGGCAGGCTGCGGGAAAACCTCGGGATAAACAAAGACACTAAAATTAGCGTAGATGCCATTCTTCTCATGATGTAACGAGTACATCAGGATTTATGGGAAGTGTTCCCGGTTCCGGCTGACCTAATCTATGCAGCCTAACATTGAATTATAGAAGTCTATAATGTATTATGTGAAAGCTATGTCAAAGAGATGTGTCTTTAATCTAGCTTTGAACTGAGAGAGTGTGTCTGCTTCCCGGACAATGTTAGGAAGACTGTTCCAAAGTTTTGGTGCTAAATAGGAGAAGGATCTACCGCCAGCAGTCGATTTTGATATTCTAGGTATTATCAACTGGCCGGAATTTTGAGATCGCAATAGACGTGAAGGACTATAATGCGTTAAGAGCTCGCTACCTCGGACTAGGTCATAAAGTTTATGACCACCAAGCTTCAGCAGCTCATCCAGCTCCTCTGCAAGAGAGATAATGGGGGGGGCGCAACGAGACCGACATTCCAACACACACATTAACTGAGAGACTGAGGCTGAGAAGAAAAGTGGAAAAAGGACAAACTTCAAGTGTCATTTCAAATTTTAAAGGACACATTACATAAATACCAGGGAGCGGTTAAATCCGCAAAAACAAATTTTTTATCTCACCTGGTTGCTAATAATAATCAGAGGCCTCAGGTTATTTTTAAAGTGTTTAATTCTCTTGTTAACCCTTCTGAAACAGATTGTGTTGTCCCATCCACTCTGTTGTGTGAAAATTTTCAGAAATATTTTATAGATAAAATTGCTGGCCTGAGTTTTTCATCACCTGCATTTCCTAGTGATCCCTCGGTTCCATCTTTATGCCAAGCTGTCTTCCAGCAGTTTGAGCCAGTCACATTACATGTTCTCTCTGACATAGTTAAGCAGCTCCGTCCTACAAACTGCCTGCTGGATAGTATCCCCGCCCGATTACTCAAAGCTGTTTTTAACCCTCTGGGGTCTGAGGGGTTTTCTGGGCCCTGGAGGTGTTCTGACATGCTCTGACATTTGTGCTTTTTTCAGTTATTTATAAACATGTTAATGGCAAAGGTGTAAATTCACTCTATATAGCACAAACAGGGCTACCATAATATGTGCTCAAGATGCATGTATATGTTTGTATTTTTAAGAGAATAATGTTTATGCGTGGTTATTGAAAAAAATAATAATGAAAGTTGCTGAAATAAGACCACAAAACTCATACAAAATTTGTGTCCACAAGACTTTTGACTAATGGATGTTGCTATTTTATTAAAAAGGTTACAATTACAACAATAATTACAATTTCAACAATATTTAAAGTGTACTCTTTCTTTGTAAAAAAAAGAAGAAGATTATAGGCCTACATTTTATCATATGTATTCATTAGTTTGAATATAGCCAACATTGGAACAGCTAACATCTTAGTTGATGACTTTATTTTTGACAAAATAGTATTATATATATATATATATTTATATATATATATATATATACATATAACATATGAGCAGAAATTGCTAAACAAAAGCTTATTTGATGTGGCAGTATATTCTACAGTAAAAACTATACCCAAATCTAGTCAACAAAATGTTGTAAAAACTGTAACGTTGTTTTTATGAAATATTAGGGCATATAAATGTTAATTTGCAGTTTAATACGTTGCTTATACAAATACATTTTATTTCAACATATTTCAGTCGATTTTTACTCATCTCAGTATAGCAAAGCATTTTAGTTGATTAAAGCGGTTTATTCTTTCACACACAGACACGCGATTCATATTTAGGCTAAACAGTCTTTACAAATATGTACCCTTCATTCATCTCACAGAAACGCGTTTCATATTATAGAAACGCGATTAATTTTTTTGCGGTTTACATAGGCCTACACTAACGTTATTCCATAACGTTATTCCACATTAACACTTGAGAAAAGATAACTTAGCCTACCTCACTCCTCAGTGGGATCTATTGCTCCTCATATCAGCAGTGTTCTGAGGAAACTTTTCTCCAGGATTATTAGGTAGGCTAACGTTATATTATGCCTCACTCGCGGCGCGCTGTGTTTACAGCTGATGGGCGTTTCACAGGTCTGAAATGGTTCTCAGAATTTGCGTTTGAATAGCACGTGCTCTCCGGGGTGTGGTCACATTACATCAGAGGTGGGTAGAGTACCCAAAAACTATAGAAGTACTTATAGAAATATTTACTCAAAGTAAAAGTAAAAGTAATAATCTTAATAGTTACTTGAGTAAGAGTAAAAAAGTATCCAATGAAAAAACTACTCAAGTAGCGAGTAACTTACTTCGGATTATATATATATATATATATATATATATATATATATATATATATATATATATATATATATATATATATATATATGAAGAAGACTTCAGATGCAAAAGCCTCTGAGTGCCATCTGAAACTTTCTTCTAAAACAAGCATTTTTATCAAGCTTGTATATTTAAGTTCAGTAATTTCACTTTAATGACAATTAATAGGTAGCCTACTTTTCATTGCCATTTAAGTGAAATAACTGAACATAAACGTACAAGCTTAATAAAAATGCTCTCTTAGAAGAAAATTTCAGATGGCACTTAGAGGCTTTTGCATCTGAAGTCGTCATATATATAAAATTATATTATTTAGATTTTTTATTTTTATTTAAATGACTATTATTTTCATAAGTAGATTGGCTCTCTTTGCAACAAAAAGCATTTTCTCCCATCTGTAGCAAAAAGAAAATCATTGCCTGTCCTTTGGTTTGTATAATAGTAATATAACTTATACAACTACATTTGGATTATTAGACAATGTCGAAATAAAGTGAATCTGCAGAGTGTTGCATTCAAAGGCATGCAATTGACAGAGAAGAAAGAGTTAAAACTCTTCACATGTGCTCGCGCTCATGACTGCTACTGAATATCTGAACACACAAAAAAAAAAAAAAAAAAAAGGTACATCTACGAATCTTCTTCTGTCGGTTCTCCAAAATATAATCAAATGTATATTTCTGCAAGCATGTTTAAACTGGTTAACTGTGTCGACGGCAGGCAAGGCATTCGTTTTCAAGCCGAGTTCGCACGCACGCCACTGCGCAACAATACACACAAACTACCGCGGGATGGCGGGTGTTCATAAACTGTGGGCAATGTTAGCTTATTTAATGTATAAATTAATGTATATGTCCAAAAAACGGGTAATGTCATACTTTCTAGTAGTGCTATCATGGCGTAATAATCTGTTTTAAGGGTGTCACGATTCTCCAAATCCTCGATTCGATTACATTTTCGATTCTAAAGTCACGGTTCGATTCGATTCTCGATTTGTTTGATTGTAAAAAAATTGCATCGCAATTGCATGTTACAATGTTTACATGGTACAATTAAGCTACACTTTTTTACTATTTCAGTTCAATTCAATTATTGTGATTTGATTTAATATTGACTCATTTGGATAAATATTAGGTAGGCTACACAAGATAGGCTTAATTTGTCTAAAAAAAAAAAAAAACTCACCTAATGCTGTAAACATACAGAGAGCCTATCAGCTGGTAGTAGGCTATTATTTAAGATTAAACATAATTAAATATAATGCGTTTTTTATTATAATAACAACTTTATTTAATGATATAAGTAAAACATATAATATGTAATATAGAACACATATTTAGCTAAATACTCTCTATAGCTATGTTTTTCTTGCCAACTACGTGCTATAGCCTATATATTATGTTCATTAAATGGCTTTCCTGAGGTAAATGTGACATAATTGTTCTCCAGCTGTTTTATTGACCTCTTCACGCTGATGAAAAACACTGATTGATCGATATTATAATAATAATAATAAATTTATTTTATAATGCGCCTTTCTCAAACTCAAAGCGCTACAGGATACAAAGCAAAATCAAACATTCAACATTGCATCAGAACAAGTGTATAAAAAAAAAAAAAAAAAAAAAAAAAAAATTATAAATTAAAAGCAGTAGTAAAAAGATGAGTCTTAAGAAGTTTCTTAAAACAATCCACAGAAGAAGCATTTCTGATGGGTGCAGGTAAAGTATTCCATAACTTTGGTGCAATACAGGAAAAGGCTCTTCCCCCCATAGTTTTTAATTTAAAACGAGGCTGCAACAAACAGAGAGAGACAGCAGAGCGGAGAGAACGAGCAGGAATGGATGGTGTAACCAAATCACAGATGTAATCCGGAGCCAACCCATGTACAGCTTTATAAGTTAAAATCAGAATTTTAAAATCAATACGTGACTGAACTGGAAGCCAATGCAATTGCTGGAGCACTGGTGTAATGTGATGGCGTGAGGATGTGTGAGTCAAGACGCGTGCGGCCGAGTTCTGGATATATTGCAACCTCTTAATAGAGTTTGCTGGTAGACCCACAAAAAGAGAATTACAATAATCAAGTCTCGATGTGATAAAGGCATGGATAAGCCTCTCTGCATCAGGCCTAGAGAGAAACGGTCTGATACGTGCTATGTTCCTCAGGTGAAAAAAAGCCACCTTCGTTATATTTTTAAAATGTGAATTAAAAGTAAACTGGGCATCAAAGATCACACCCAGATTACGGACCTGGTCAGAAGGGGACAGCTGGGTATTGTCAACTGAGATTCTAAAATCCTTACATTTACCAACATTCACTGAAGTTCCAATTAATAAGACTTCCGTTTTAGAGCAGTTTAGTTTTAAAAAATTGAGTTTCATCCACCCTTTGATTTCCAGCAAACAATCAGACAGTATCGAAGAGGAAGAATTAAGATCAGGTTGAGAGCTGATATAAATCTGGGTGTCGTCTGCGTAACAGTGATAGCTTAGGCCATACTTCTGAATGATCTGCCTGAGAGGCAGCATATAGATACTGAATAAAACAGGACCCAAAACTGACCCCTGATTATGTATGAGGAATATACATTTCGGTAAGTTGTACTGTATCTTTCAACATTGTTCGTGTTTTTCTTTACTATTAGCTAGAGATCGATCATCGCATCTTCACGTGCGCTAGGGATCTGTCACGTAACATTTACAAGCGCCAAAATGGTATTTATTGTTTGAATTTCGTAATAAAATTGACAGAATCTGAGAGCTGAGATTTTTTTATATCATAAAGTAACCTGCTCTAGTCTGTCGGTCTCCGTGTCCTCTTTGCTTCGCGATTTTTCTCTGCGTGAGAGCGTGTGAAAAGTGTCAATTGCGTGTGTCTCACGGTGAATGCATGAGAGTTGGCAGCACTTCAACACGTGTTTTTTTTTTCTTTCGCTTGGCAAGCCGAGCTGACGTGACATGGGGGCGTGACAGCATCGACGATTCCATTTTTTGATTCGATAATCGAGATTGAGCATTCATTTCGATCGATTTCGATTTAAAATCGAAATCGTGACACCCTTAATCTGTTTGGTTGTAAAATGTATTACCTGAGTGAAATGAAATCGAATATATCGTCCTGTGGAATCATTCATTCACAGACAGCTTACAAAGATGTTCAACTAATAAAGATCTTCATCGCTGGCAAATATATGATGCATTTGCAGATTTGCTCTCACTTGACTGTACTGTAGGTCCACGGCCACTTTATCTAACACTCTTGATGTGCTTAAATCTTCCTGTTACGACTCCGAGTCCAGTGTGAATTGAAATCGCTTCAGACGATTCAGTGCGTGCAGGAACTGAACAATTCATTCAAACTGATTCGCGAACCAACAGATCTGCCAACTTGTTTGATGAAGTCTTTGAACAGAATCGACTCAAAAGAGTGATTCATTTGTGAATTGAGCATCGCTCAAGTCCAGAAAAAAGGATACAGCGCGCTTGGAATAAACTACGCATTTAACAACACATATTGCATTAAAATAAAGTAACGAGAGGAACGTCGCCCAATGTAACGAAGTAAAAGTACAGTTTTTTCATTAGAAATGTACTCGAGTAAAAGTAAAAAGTACCCACATTCAAATCTACTCTTAAAAGTACAATTTTTCCAAAAAAATACTCAAGTAAATGTAACGAAGTAAATGTACTTTGTTACTACCCACCTCTGCATTACATTTGAATGAGCTCTAATGAGCTCGACTGGAATCGCTCTCTTTTAATACAGATTTCACAAGATGAGAATATTTGTTTTTTATATAAATTACTTCATTTAAAAGAAGAGAATTCAAGCTTCATGCCTGTGCATCTGTATGCCGGTTTGACTGAGTATTCGCTGAGTTATTGTTCATTTTCGGACACGTTTCAGAATGAACTTAACTGACAGAGAGAAGGCAGAACTCGCATCACGTTTATTTTTCTTTATTTGGCAAAAAGCACAACACTTTGTTTTTATTGTGAGTATACACAAAAATAATACACATTTAACAGAATCGATTGATGTATGAAAATTGCTTGTAATATCAAAGTCAACAGAGCAAAATGAATTTCTTTTGAACTGAACTGAAAAAAAGCGAGCTGGTATCGCCGGCGATACCGCCGACCCCAGGGGGTTAACATTGTTGGTTCTAGTATTTTAAGCTTGGTTAACGCATCTCTCAGCTCAGGGTGTGTTCCCGTAGCTTTTAAACATGCAATCGTGCAACCCCTCTTAAAAAAGAAAAATCTGGATCATTCGGTCTTTTCTAATTTTAGACCCATTTCTAAACTCCCGTTTTTATCTAAAGTCTTGGAGAAGGTAGTTTTTAATCAACTGCAATCATTTCTAGATGATTTGTGCATTTATGAAAAGTTCCAGTCTGGTTTTAAACCCCGCCACAGTACTGAAACCGCCCTTCTAAGAGTATATAACGATCTTCTCTTAGCAGTTGATTCAGGAAAATCCGCTGTTTTAGTCCTTTTAGATTTGACCTCTGCCTTCGACACTGTCAACCACTCTATCCTTTTATCCCGACTCGAACAAAGTGTTGGCGTTACGGGTACGGCCCTGAAATGGTTTAAATCATATTTGACAGATAGGAGTTTTGCTGTCCACCTTGGGAATTGCTCTTCTTCTGTTGCACCTCTTTCTTGTGGGGTTCCCCAAGGTTCCATTCTGGGACCCATGCTCTTTTCCCTGTACATGCTGCCCTTAGGGTCCATTTTTAAAAAACATAACATTTCTTTCCACTGTTTTGCAGATGATGTACAAATCTATTTGCCTGTAAAAAACAATGATAAGAACAACATCCAACCTTTGTTAGACTGCTTGAGTGATCTCAAAATTTGGTTGGATCAGAATTTTCTTTGTCTAAATGATAAAAAGACTGAAATTGTTGTGTTTGGTCGTGCGGGACAAGTGAATGTGCAGATGCTCTCGGTACTCTATGTTCCCATATTCGACCTTTTACCAGGAATCTGGGTGTAATTTTTGACAGTGCTTTTAAATTTGACAAACAAATTAGTTCAGTTGTTAAAACTAGCTTCTTTCACCTGAGACTTCTGGCTAAGGTCAAGCAATACATGCTACGCAAAGACTTTGAAAGAGTCATACATGCTTTTATTACGTCACGATTAGACTACTGTAACTCTTTGTATGCCGGATTGGAGCAGTCATCACTTCGACGGCTACAGTTAGTGCAGAACGCAGCAGCTCGACTTTTAACCGGGACCAAAAAACGTGACCACATTACACTGGTATTGGCCTCACTTCACTGTCTTCCTGTTTGTTTTAGAATTAAATTTAAAGTTGCATTAATTGTTTTTAAAATCTTAAGTGGGTCGTCGCCTTCATATTTGACGGAGCTTCTACATGTCCACACACCTGTCAAAGTACTGAGGTCTTCTGACCAGATGCTCCTCGATGTGCCCCGATCTAGGCTAAAAAACAAAGGTGACAGAGCGTTTGCAGTGGCTGCTCCGAATATCTGGAATAGTCTACCAATTCATGTAAGGAAAGCTCAGACTACTGAAACATTCAAGTCCTTGCTTAAGACGCATTACTATGCTTTGGCTTTCAATTCTAGTTGAGCTTTGATATCTTGACCTGTTGGTTATTTTGTTTGTACTTTGTGTGATATTGTCTGTATAATAATTTGTTTTTTGTTTTTGTTGGATCTTGTGAAGCACTTTGGTCAATTATGATTGTTTTTAAATGTGCTATATAAATAAAATTGAACTGAACTGAACTGAACTGAACATTAACACACACACATACACGAACTTTGAATATTAAACTTAGAATATAAGCATGTCATATTTCATATACTACTGTGTGTTTCCCAGTTTATATTGACTTCGTTTATGACGTTTATTTGAAGGAACGAACTTTAAAATGCTTGTAATATACATATCTTATGTAACTTTGTACTCCCTGTAACGAATACGACTCTGGGTAAATATGAATTAGCTCAAGAATATGGGGAATCTTGGGAATATTAATATTTATGACTCATGGTCATAATTCATAAGTCGCATGTACATTTATTTTATCAATTATCGAGATTACCTTGTTCTGTAACTGGTCTGACCAACATTTAATTCGTCCAGCGAAACAAATGTAAAATCATTACAGTCAAGAAGAGGTATTCACAAACTTCGAGAGAGTTTATGTCCTGGCCACGAACATTAAACTTTATTGAGTTTATTAATTAAAACTACTGAATGTAGTCTAATATCGAGCTTGTAGCTTAAGATCTTTTGTTTCATTGACTTTAGAATGGTGGGTTTTCAAACATGGAGACAGTGAAAAGTATTTATGAATTTTAATAAATGCAAAACTAGAGATTATACGAGCTACGAATATAAACATACGTAAAAATGCAAACAATAAACAAACAAACATATAACCAAACAATAACATAAGTGATCAGAATGAAACGAAATGAAAGAAAGAAAGAGAAATAGAGAGAAGGGAAAATTAGTAATTATTACATACAGAAACCTTTGTTCACGAGACACCGGGAAACAGCTTTTATCAGACAATGTACTTGCGAGTTTCTGTGCTCTTTCTGGTCAGGCTGAAGCAGGAAGCGGGAAGCGGACAGCGCGGACGTGTCCTGTTTCTGCTGGGTCTTCCAGTGCCGCGGAGTTCGAAAAGGCTCACTGAATGTACTGTTACCGGAAAATCAGATTCATCTCCCGGGATGGGAGAGGTTTAAAGTCTTTGTTGCAAGGGACGCAGCTACGACTCGGACATGTGCTCGCTCGATAGAGAAGACTAAGGCCTTCTTCAGATGGTCCTTGGAGAAGCGCTGCGCCGGGGAGAGGAGGAAGGGTGAGAGGTCAGGGATGAGAGCGACCGGAGAAGAGAAGAGAGGGTCGATGAGAGAAGAGAGAGAGAAGTGGGGGTCTCGTCCTTTTAACAGACATCTGTTTTACGCCCTGTTTTGTGACAGAGCGAATCAAAACTTCTGATCTGTAGCGGGAAGAAGTCTTCTTTGTGTGAAGAAAAACACGCCCCCTTGTATCATATGTCTTATGAGGGAAAGGATTCATACTTAGAAATATGATATTTCCTGGAACAAATGCATATTATTGTACTTTGCAGTCAAGATTCGTCTCCGTGAGATGGAGAGGATTACAGAGACATCAATTATGACAGGTAAAGATTGGGGAAACATAACGTTACAGTTATATGCATAATTACACACAAATAAAGTTTGATTAAACACACAATAAAGTTGTCAGTGTTTCCGTTATGGCAAGTGACGACACTTTGAGAAACATAGGAATACATATCCACCTTCAGTGGCTTGTTATGTGGGGGAATACCTGTTTCAAAGTCCAGAGAGTGTGCTTTCTTGGGTTGTAAAGTTTTATGGTCTGAGGTAGGGTTACCACAAGACACTATTGAGGAACTTCTTTCAGTGAACATTTAGAATTAAAGATTTTACTCTTAGCAACCCACATCTCTATTATAAAGCACAGCTAATCATACACATACATATCGGAAGGTATACACTCAAGAGCCATATTTCTACATGAAATTGTACTCAAAGGAGGTTTTGTGTGTGTGGGGGTGTGTGTGTGTGTGTGTGTGTCATGAGGTTGTAAAGTCACAGGAAGTCCATGCTGAACTAGGGGGGTTTTACAAGGGATTGTTAAAACAGGGTCCTCTTGTGACTAAAATGTCCCTCTGGGGAACAACAGATTGCAATTTTGACATATCCAAGCAGACTTAGCGACGCCGTGGACAGACCCGTTGTCTAAAAAGACAACGAAGGATGTGTTTGGAGACAAGGAATTACTAATTGGAACAGCATGTGACCGCATGTCAGGCATTGTCGCTACATCCCATAATCTTCATATGACGTGTTTTATATCTCTGTAATTCTCTCAATCTAACGGAGTCGAATTCTGATAGCAGAATGCAGTAATGCGCATTATTTTACACTTTTTCATATTTCTGGAGCCGAACGGCTCAAATCCCATCTCCTCATGACTCATTCAAGTGGGCGTGTCTAACAGGACAAAGGAAAATCTTCCCGCCCGAAATGCTCTAAGATGATTGGTCCGCGTACGCAGAGTAGGCGTACGTTAAGTATTTCCATAAGAACACTGACCTAGAGTTCTTCAGGGAGCACTTTTACGAACCCTCTTCGTCAGTGAGAAGATCCATGGCTCCCTTTTAGGGAGCGTTCTCCGTTTCTCTTTTCTTTTTCTTTAAGTCTTTTCTTTATTTTCGTCTTCGGACTCTCTCTACGTTCAGCGAAGCGACCGTAGCCGGCAACTTCAACTCAAAGAAAAAGACTCTTTTGAAATTGCAGAGACCGCGCTCCTCTTCCTTAACCCCCTGAGGTCGGCGGTATCGCCGGCGATACCAGCTCGCTTTTTTTTTATCAGTGTAAAAGAAACTCATAAATACTGTTGACTTTGATTTTCCATAGGAGTTTCATACATCAATCGATTCTGTTAAATGTGTATTATTTTTGTGTATACTCACAATAAAAACAAAGTGTTGTGCTTTTTGCCAAATAAAGAAAAATAAACACGAAGCGAGTTCTGCCTTCTCTCTGTCAGTGAAGTCCATTCTGAAACGCGTCCGAAAATGAACAATAACTCAGCGAATACTCAGTCAAACAGACATATAGACACACAGGCATGAAGCTGGAATTCTCTTCTTTTAAATGAAATAATTTATATAAAAAACAAATATTCTCATCTTGTGAAATCTGTATTAAAAGAGAGCGATTCCAGTCGAGCTCATTACAGCTGATTCAAAGGTAATGTGACACGCCCACGGGGAGCGCGTGCTATTCAAACGCAAATCACTGAGGCAATCCACGGCGCAAACCTGTGAACGCCCCCATATCAGCTCGAGAAAACACAAGTTTATTCAGATCATTACTTGTTTACACCGTCTCGCAGCGCTGTGAGGAATAATAATAATGGAAAATGTACCTCAGAAGTGCGGGTATATCGAGGAGCGAGCTGAGGAATACTAGTACGTTTTTTTCCTTCTCACGTGAATCGGGTTTCTGTTTATGAATGAATGAACGGCAGAGATGCGCGCTGTTTACCACAGCTCGCAAAAAGACAGTTTAAATTTAAATCGCGTGTGTGAATGAATGATGATGTTTTAGCAAACTGTATTGCTACACTGAGATGAGTAAAAATCGACTGAAATATGTTGAAATAAAATGTAGGCTATTTATAGTATTGTAACGGTCACCAGCTGGAGTGCCCTTGAGAGCCACCAGAGGGCACTCCACATCAGACACTCACGTTCACTCTCAGACTACAATTCCCATACTCACTGACCGGACTCATTATCTCTGAACACTCATCACATTCACCTGTACCTCATTATCACTGATTGCATTCACCTGTGTCCCATCACCCTGTTAGTCTCAGTCTATTTATACCTTGTTCATTCATTCACTCACCGCGAAGTCTTGTTAAGTGTTACACTGCATTTCTGAGCGTTTCCCTGGTTTTCTTGTTTCTTGGTTTTTGATATCTTGCCCTGTTCCCTGGATTACTCTCTTGCCTCTGGTCCCTGGATTACTCTCTTGCCTCTGGTCCCTGCCTGTTTTGTTTGTTTTGTTTGTTTCTTTGTTTTGACTACCTGCCTGTGTATGACCCTAGCCTGTACTTTGGATTACGCCTCTGGATTGCCCCAGCCAATAAAGCTGCATTTGGATCTCCTACTTTGTGTCTCTGAGCAGTTCGTAACAGAAGACTTCGCCACACAAAGATCCAGCAGCCATGCCAACCATGGACACAGGTGCACAAATCCTGCGTCTCCGTCAGGGGAATCGTTCGATTGAGAGGTATGTCGAAGAGTTTATTGAACTGGCACATCTTACCTCAATGACCACAGAGTGCCTAAAGATATTTTTTCGTGGAGGACTATCTGAACCGCTCAGTTCATTCATGCCCTGGCATGATCCTCATGGGACTTTAGAGCAGTATATCAACCTGGCCCTTTTGTTGAGTGGCTCATCGTTTACTGTGGGCGGGGTAGAGGAAGAGCTCCGTGAACCCACAGTATCTCCTGAGCCAAAGCTTCACGTCACGTCTGCCGAGCCAGAGCTTCACGTCACGTCTGCCGAGCCAGAGCTTCACGTCACGTCTGCCGAGCCAGAGCTTCACGTCACGTCTGCCGAGCCAGAGCTTCACGTCACGTCTGCCGAGACAGAGCTTCACGTCACGTCTGCCGAGACAGAGCTTCACGTCACGTCTGCCGAGACAGAGCTTCACGCCAGTCCAGCCGAGCCCGCACTTCACACCAGATCTGCCGAAGCCAAGGCAGTATGCGTCATGCCCGCCGCCCCTGAGACAGCAAGCGACATGCCCGCCAAGCTAGAGTCTTCACCGCTGGTCCCGTCCAGCTCAGAGCCCTCTTCACAGCTGGTTCCGTCCAGCTCAGAGCCCTCTTCGCCGCTGGTCCTGCCCAGCTCAGAGCCCTCTTCACCGCTGGTCCCGTCCAGCTCAGAGCCCTCTTCGCCGCTGGTCCTGCCCAGCTCAGAGACCTCTTCACCGCTGGTCCCGTCCAGCTCAGAGCCCTCTTCACCGCTGGTCCCGTCCAGCTCAGAGCCCTCTTCACCGCTGGTCCCGTCCAGCTCAGAGCCCTCTTCACCGCTGGTTCCGTCCAGCACAGAGCCCTCTTCACCGCTGGTTCCGTCCAGCTCAAAGTCCTCTTCATCGCTGGTCCTGTCCAGCTCAAAGTCCTCTTCGCCGCTGGTCCTATCCAGCTCAAAGCCCTCGCTCACGCTGGTCCCGTCAAGCTCAGAGCGCGCTGATCCTGATCCAGAGACTGAGCTTCACGTCACTTCTGCCGATCCAGAGACTGAGCTTCACGTCACTTCTGCCGATCCAGAGACTGAGCTTCACGTCACGTCAGCCGATCCTGAGACTGAGCTTCACGTCACGTTCGCCCGTCAAGAGTCTCGTCCCGCCGAGACTGAATCTGATCCGAATACTGAGCCTGAATCTGTTCCTCTTCCTCTTTCTGCGCCTGTGTCTTCGGACAAGATGGCCGACTCTACGCCTGTGTCTTCGGACAAGATGGCCGAATCCTCGCCTGTGTCTTCGGACAAGATGGCCGACTCCACGCCTGTGTCTTCGGACAAGATGGCCGACTCCACGCCTGTGTCTTCGGACAAGATGGCCGACTCCACGCCTGTGTCTTCGGACAAGATGGCCGACTCCACGCCTGTGTCTTCGGACAAGATGGCCGACTCCACGCCTGTGTCTTCGGACAAGATGGCCGACTCCACGCCTGTATCTTCGGACAAGATGGCTGAAACCACGCCTGTGTCTTCGGACAAGATGGCTGAAACCACGCCTGTGTCTTCGGACAAGATGGCCACCGCCGAGCCAGTGTCTCGGGACAAGATGGTCTCCACCGAGCCAGTGTCTTCGGAAAAGATGGCCGCCGCTGAGCCGGTGTCTGTTCCTGAGCCGGGGTCTGTTCCTGAGCCGGTGTCTGTTCCTGTCCCTGAGCCGGTGTCTGTTCCTGTCCCTGAGCCGGTGTCTGTTCCTGTCCCTGAGCCGGTGTCTGTTCCTGTCCCTGAGCTGGTGTCTGTTCCTGTTCTAGAGCCCGTTCATGTTCCTGAACCGTTGGATCCGCCTGAAGGGTCGTCTCCGCCCCGGCCGCCTGAAGGGTCGTCTCCTCCCTGACCGCCTGAAGGGTCATCTCCGCCCTGGCCGCCTGAAGGGTCATCTCCGCCCTGGCCGCCTGAAGGGTCGTCTCCTCCTTGGCCGCCTGAAGGGTCGTCTCCGCCCTGGCCACCTGAAGGGTCGTCTCCTCCCTGGCCGTCTGAAGGGTCGTCTCCTCCCTGGTCGCCTGCACAGCCTGCTCCGCCCTGGTCGCCTGCACAGCCTGCTCCGCCCTGGTCGCCTGCACAGCCTGCTCCGCCCTGGTCGCCTGCACAGCCTGCTCCGCCCTGGTCGCCTGCACAGCCTGCTCCGCCCTGGTCGCCTGCACAGCCTGATCCGCCCTGGTCGCCTGCACAGCCTGATCCGCCCTGGTCGCCTGCACAGCCTGCTCCGGCCTGGTTGCCTGCACAGCCTGCTCCGCCCTGGCCTGCCGCCCTGCCGGAGTCTTCAGGTCCTCTTCCGCTGCACGGGCCTGGCCCTCCATCCCGCCCCCGGGTCCGCCTCCACTCCACCACCCTCCTGGACAATTTAGGAGCGTCTGGAATCCGCTCCTTAAAGGGGGGGCTATGTAACGGTCACCAGCTGGAGTGCCCTTGAGAGCCACCAGAGGGCACTCCACATCAGACACTCACGTTCACTCTCAGACTACAATTCCCATACTCACTGACCGGACTCATTATCTCTGAACACTCATCACATTCACCTGTACCTCATTATCACTGATTGCATTCACCTGTGTCCCATCACCCTGTTAGTCTCAGTCTATTTATACCTTGTTCATTCATTCACTCACCGCAAAGTCTTGTTAAGTGTTACACTGCATTTCTGAGCGTTTCCCTGGTTTTCTTGTTTCTTGGTTTTTGATATCTTGCCCTGTTCCCTGGATTACTCTCTTGCCTCTGGTCCCTGGATTACTCTCTTGCCTCTGGTCCCTGCCTGTTTTGTTTGTTTTGTTTGTTTCTTTGTTTTGACTACCTGCCTGTGTATGACCCTAGCCTGTACTTTGGATTACGCCTCTGGATTGCCCCAGCCAATAAAGCTGCATTTGGATCTCCTACTTTGTGTCTCTGAGCAGTTCGTAACAAGTATAGTATGTTTTGTCAATGTAGGCTATATTCAAAGTAATGAATCCTTAACTTTGAAATATGTATGATAAAATGTATACTTTAATTTTTACAAAGAAAGATTACACTAGAATTGTTTTTGTAATTGTAACCTTTTTAATAAAAAAAATAAATTTACAAGGTAGATGTAATCAAATTTTAAAAGGTAAATAAGCCTTTTCTTTAAATAATTTTTGTGTTTTATTATTGACAAATTTGGGGAGAGGATACATATTCCAAAACTGAAAATACAGTATGAGAACTGCACAATTACTAGACATGTTTTCCTTGGATATTATACAATTTGAAAGCACAATTTGTGGAAAAAATAACAAAAATTTGAGATGCTTCCAACTGTGAACCAATTTGGTAGAATATATATATATTCTACCAAAGGTCGAACACAGGTCAAAACTGATAAACGGTCCACACAAACACAATAAGAGTAGCTCAGTTTCGTTCCTTACATTGCATTTGCCAGTTGATGTTGTGGTCGCGCCGCGCTTGCCACCCGCGACGCGCCTTCATTTGAAATAACAAAATTTTGGTCGGCAGAAAAAATGGTCCAACGAACCGTTCGGTACGTAATGCGTACCGAAAACCGAACCGAAAGCCTCGTACCGAACGGTTCGATACGAATACGCGTATCGTTACACCCCTAATATATATATATATATATATATATATTGCTCTTGCATTCTTTCTTGTGGCTATAGGTGACACACCTGAATGAATGGTTTATTAAGTATGTGGGCCTCATTGTCTCAGGTGTGAATCACTAAATATGCATGATGGTGTTGGATTGTTGACGCCTCTTGCCCATATGGCCTTTACAAACAAAAAGTGTTTTACAAGATTTAAATCAATGTATTGTGTTTTGTGAATGATTAGGCAGGATGATTTTCACATCATTTTGAAGAAAAAACTCTAGGCAACGACATCCATTAGACAAAAGTCTTATTCACACATATTAAATATGTGTTTTGTGGCCTTATTTCAGCAACTTTCATTTTTATTTTTTTCAATAACCACGCATAAACATTATTCTCTTAAAAATTCAAAAATATACATGCATGGTGATCACATATTATGGTAGCCCTGTTTGTGCTATATAGAGTAAATTTACACCTTTGCCATTGACATGTTTATAAATAACTGAAAAAAGCACAAATGTCAGAGCATGTCAGAACACCTCCAGGGCCCAGAAAACCCCTCAGACCCCAGAGGGTTTAGGACACAGCACTTCCTCATGTGAGAGGTTCCCGGTTCCAGAACTCCTTAATAGGGAGTTATCTGCGTTTTGCTTTTCTTTTCTTTTAGTCTTTTGTCTTTGTTTTTCATATTCTCCTTTGTTCATTTCCATCTACGAGGGAAAATGAATTTAGCCTGAATTATTTCTTTAGTAACGTCGCTTTCAAAGGACCTTTAAATTCCCGCGACCGCTCTCGCCCGGAAGACACGAGAGAACATGCCTAGCTCCAAAAGGCCCATACACGCGCCTGCCTCAGCAACACCACAGACTATATGCAAGTATAATCAAGCTTTTAATTAGTTTAAGGTTGTCTGTCCCTGCCTAAGGTGATTTGATTTCTTGTTGTCTCTCTCAAAGGTTACCTGGTCTGTGATTTTTGCTATAGCCTACAGTGATCTCTCTCTGATCGCACATTTTGCTTTCACTTTCTCTCGTTCATTCCTCTCTCACTCTTTCTCTCGCTCTCTCTTTCTCCCCTCTCTCATCCTCTTTTAATTCGTGTTCGTTTGGTAATGTTTTCGTCTGTTTGTTTCTGTTGTAAATACATGTATTTACTCTGTGTATACTCGTAGTTTGATGTATTATTAGTTCAATTATTAAAATCCAATATATTCCTGATTGATTCTGTCTGTCTGCTCATATCACGAAGTCAATGAAATGTTGATCCAAGCTACATGCTTTATCTTGTTACGATTTCAGTAACCTAAACTTTATAAGGACAGGAGAGTTGTTTCCATGGCCAGAAAACAGCTTTCTTTGAATTATAAGAAGTGATAACTTTATTGAGAAGTTGATAAGTTAATCTTACGGCCGTTTGCTGGACAAACAACTGACTGATAATTACATTAATTTCCATTAAGGGTTATTTTATATGATCGATCTGAAATAAGACTGTTGGGTAACACTTTAAAATACGGATCCTTCGTTAATGAATAACTACACAGGAACAAATGAGTAACACAATATTAACAATCTAGTAACTACAATTAACTAACAAGTAACTCTGATTAACGAATTAGTAAGTAATAGCACACAGATTTAAGTGGTAGTTCACTATTAACTAATCAATAACTACTATTTTTTAATACTTCACAGAGAACTACTGAATTGTTTTACAGATTTAAGTGGTAGTTCACTAATAACTAATCAATAACTACTATTTTTCAATACTTCCCAGAGAAATAATGAAAAAAATTCACAATTCATGCAAAACTAATTAATAACTAATGCAGGACAAATTACTAGCACTAGATTAACATTACTGCTAGATACTGTACACTAATTATTAATATGTAATAGCGTAGCAGACTTATGATTTGGGAAAGCTGTCAATAATTAGCCTATGCACTGCTGTCTTTTAGAGAACTATTCATAAACTAAATAATTTTTAAGAATTGTTTTTATAAATGCACTTGTCTGGAACACTTACCCTGTGGCCGATTTTCCGGCATTCCTCTGGACTGGCTTTGAATAACTAGACTCATCATGGTGAGAACTGGAACATACTGAGTCATCAGCCATCCAAATACCAGTTATTTTATTATTTAACCTACCTCTCAAAATGGTTTTTATGTATGTCTCTTTGCTCATATGTAGATATATATGTATATATATATATATGTGTGTGTGTGTGTGTGTGTGTGTGTGTGTATATATATATCCTGTGAATGATTAGATGATTCTACCCTTTCGGGTTGGCTTACCGTAACTACAGCATGGAATCACGATAAATAGTAATTACTCAAGTGTTACTACATACTTCTATCGGAACTACTAATTATTTGGATCCGTATTCTAAAGTGAAGATCATGTTAACTAACTAGTAATGACTCAAGTGTTACTACATACTTCTATAGTAATTACTAATTATTTGGATCCGTATTCTAAAGTGAAGATCATGTTAACTAACTAGTAATGACTCAAGTGTTACTACATACTTCTATAGTAATTACTAATTATTTGGATCCGTATTCTAAAGTGAAGATCATGTTAACTAACTAGTAATGACTCAAGTGTTACTACATACTTCTATAGGAATTACTAATTATTTGGATCCGTATTCTAAAGTGAAGATCATGTTAACTAACTAGTAATGACTCAAGTGTTACTACATACTTCTATAGTAATTACAAATAATTTGGATCCGTATTCTAAAGTGAAGATATTAGTTTTGCATGAATTGTGAATTTTTTTCATTATTTCTCTGGGAAGTATTGAAAAATAGTAGTTATTGATTAGTTATTAGTGAACTACCACTTAAATCTGTAAAAAAATTCAGTAGTTCTCTGTGAAGTATTAAAAAATAGTAGTTATTGATTAGTTAATAGTGAACTACCACTTAAATCTGTGTGCTATTACTTACTAATTCGTTAATCAGAGTTACTTGTTAGTTAATTGTAGTTACTAGATTGTTAATAATGTGTTACTCATTTGTTCCTGTGTAGTTATTCATTAACGAAGGATCCGTATTTTAAAGTGTTACCGACTGTTGATATATGAATGAGGAATTATAATTCGTTGTGATTGATTATTCATATACACAGTCGATCTATTTTCAACTTCGATAATTTAATGTAACTGTAATATGCAATATATTAATCATATTCATGATTAATTATTAAAATTCCCTATAGATCATTTGAGCTAATGTTAATGTACTACCCAGTGCGGTTACATAGTTATAACTCTGAATATATAAATGTAAATCCTGAATATACTGTATAGTTATAACTCTGAATATATAAATGTAAATCCTGAATATATAGTTATAACTCAGCATGTGAGCTCCGCTCAATATTCCGCTCTATGCCAATGCGCTCAATCGCTCACGGCCCAAGCGCTCAAATCCTGCTCCGACATGAAATCTCAGTGTAACGCAGGCTACTGTACTATAGCCTTTGTTGATTATTTTTAAGGCATTGTTGGGGGCATTTACCATTTTGCATAGGTGGCCTTAGCACATTGTTTGTGTGATAATAGGCCATTCTTTAAACTTTATTAGTTTCAGAAAGATTCTCGCGGATACAGAGACAGTTGAAACAAAGGTAGATCTTTATTTTACAAAAGCACAAGGTTTCGGTGTTATTGTGAATGTACACAAATAAAAGTAGACCATTTGTAGTTGTCTTACACACTAATCTGTATGGCCAAAAATTGAAGGTGTTTCTTCCGCTGTCATTAAAGAAAAATGACCAAACTGAATGTCAGAATGGGAAAGAAAGGTGATTTAAGCAATTTTGAGCGTGACATGGTTGTTGGTGCCAGACGGGCCAGTCTGAGTATTTCACAATCTGCTCAATTACTGGGATTTTCACGCACAACCATTTCTAGGGTTTACAATTGGTGTGAAAAGGGAAAAACATCCAGTGTGCGGCAGGCTCCTGTCTGCCTCGCTGCCTGCTGTGAGTGTGTTTGTGTGCTTCGGTGCGGTAAGCTCCGTCTTAGCCTTATATTTCTTTGTTTTGAACCATCATTTTACTACTATTTCTAGTTGTTTATACTACTACATTTTACCCAACATCTCAGATTAACCTGACATCGCTAGCTTTTGTTATTAGTACTACTAGCACAAAACGCTAGTAATTCGCTAGCCTGTTAACGCGCCACCCGTGCGCTCAGCTATTTTATTTATTTATTTTTCTCTCGCGCGTCCGCGCCTTTGAGTTCATAAAAAGCTCAGGTGAGTAAGAATCAGTCAACAAACACGGTGAGTAATGTCTTGTCCTGTTATTGTCACTTGCACTTCATGTCACATGTTTAGTATAGCCTTCTCTGTCGACAATATAGGATTTATATGTGATAAATGTAAGGAGACAGTTAGGTTGACAGAGAAGATTTCAGAATTAGAAACACGCATCCAAACTTTAATTGAGGATAGTAAGAGTGCTAGTGCTTTAGATGTTTTGGATGCGCATCTAGTGAACACTTTACATGGCATGGTTCCGGCTGAAGTAGAGCCCGTGCAGCCGGGCAAATGGGTGACAGTGAGGGATCGCTCTAGTCGCGGATCTAAAAACCACTCTTCCGTTCCGATTACCATAACAAATCGATTTGCCCCGCTCAGTGAAACACCCACTGAGAATGATTGTGCCCTAGTTATTGGCGATTCTATCACACGGAACGTGAAAATAGAGACACCAACCACCATAGTCACATGTTTGCCGGGAGCCAGAGCGCCTGACATCAAAGCAAATTTAAAAGTGCTGGCTAATGCTAATCGTAAATTCTCTAAGATCATTATTCATGTCGGCACTAATGATGTTCGACTCCGCCAGTCGGAGATCACCAAAATTAATATTAAAGAGGTGTGTGAACTTGCAAGTACGATGTCAAGGACTGTAATTTGCTCTGGCCCCCTTCCTGTTCGCAGGAGTGATGAGATAGTTAGTAGATTATGTTCGCTTAACGGTTGGCTGTCTCGGTGGTGTCCTCTTAATAATATAGAATTCATAGACAATTGGAAAAGTTTTTGGGGCAAACCTGACCTGTTGAAAAGAGATGGTATTCATCCCTCCTGGGATGGTGCTGCTCTTCTCTTTAGTAATATGGCTCGTAGTCTTAGAGCTCAAACATGACAATCTGGGGCTCAGGTCAGGAAGCAGACAGACTGGCTTAACCGACTGTCTGCTAGCGGCCTCGCGTCACCAAGGTCAGATAAATCCTATCACATAGAGCCTCTTTCACCTAGCTATCATCATATAGAGACTGTGTCTGTTCCCCGAATTTGGAAATCCAAAAAACGTTTAAACCCAACTAAGGTTAAAAATTTAATTGATGTTCAACAAATAAAAAACAGCTATAATACAGATGAGCAAATGCTAAAGCTTGGGTTGCTGAATATTCGATCGCTTACTTCAAAAGCACTCGTTGTTAACGATATGATTTCAGATAATAACCTAGATGTGCTGTGTTTGACAGAAACCTGGCTAAAACCAAACGATTACATTACTTTAAATGAGTCCACCCCGCAAGATTACTGTTATAAACATGAGCCTCGTCTGAAACGCAAAGGGGGTGGTGTTGCTGTAATTTATAGTAATAGTTTCAAAACCACTAAGAAATCAAGTTTTAAATATAATTCTTTTGAAGCATTGGTGCTTAATGTAAAAATATATAGTGTAAACGATAAATCACGTTTGAGATTTGTGCTGGCTACTGTATACAGGCCACCAGGGCACCATACAGACTTTATCAAAGAATTTGCGGACTTTCTATCAGAATTAATATTGACTGCAGATAAAGTACTAATTGTTGGTGATTTTAATATACACATCGATAATGAAAAAGATGCATTGGGATTGGCATTTAAAGACATTGTAAATTCAATTGGAGTTAGACAACACGTGTCAGGACCTACTCATCGTCGTAATCATACTCTAGATCTAATATTATCACACGGAATAGATGTGGATGCCGTTGAAATTCTGCAGCAGAGCGATGACATCTCAGATCATTATCTAGTCTCGTGTAAATTACATTTAGCCAAGGCTGCAAAGCCGACTCCGTGTTACAAATATGTGAGACCTATCACTTCTGCTACTAAAGATTGCTTTATTAATAATCTTCCTGATCAGTTTCATCATCTCAGCATCCCGGATAGCTTAGAAGAACTAGATATTACAACAGAAACATTTAACTCTCTCTTTTCCAGCACTTTAGACACAGTTGCTCCGTTGCGCTTAAAGAAGATTAAAGAAAATAGTCCAACGCCGTGGTACAACGAGCACACTCGGGCCCTTAAGAGAGCAGCCAGAAAAATGGAGCGCAACTGGAAGAAAACAAAACTAGAGGTATTTCGCATTTCATGGAAAGAGAGCTCAATTACTTACAGAGAGGCTTTAAAAGCTGCTAGATCTGCTTATTTTTCAACCCTATTAGAAGAAAATAAACATAATCCTAGGTATTTATTTGAAACGGTGGCTAAACTAACGAAAAATAAAGCTTCAAGCCCAGAAGTTTCCAAGCAACACAGCAGTAATGACTTTATGAACTTCTTCACTTATAAGATTGATAATATCAGGGACAAAATTATAACTATGCAACCGTCTACTACAGTATCACATCAGGCAGTGCATTGTAGTCTCCCTGAGGAAAAATTTGATTCATTCGTTGCTATAGGAGAGGAAGAATTTACTAAACTCATTAAATCATCTAAATCTACAACATGTATGTTAGACCCTATACCGACTAAGCTACTGAAAGAAATACTTCCAGAGGTCATAGATCCTCTTCTTAATATCATTAATTCGTCTTTGTCTCTAGGATACGTACCAAAAAACTTTAAGCTGGCTTTGATTAAACCGCTTGTTAAAAAAACGCAACTTGATCCTTCAGAATTAGTCAATTACAGGCCGATCTCGAATCTACCTTTTCTGTCAAAGATATTAGAAAAGGCAGTATCCTCACAACTGTGTTCCTTTCTTGAAAGAAATGATATCTGCGAGGATTTCCAGTCAGGATTTAGACCGTACCATAGTACCGAGACAGCTCTCGTTAGAGTCACAAATGATTTGCTCTTATCATCCGATCGTGGTTGTATCTCGCTATTAGTGTTACTCGATCTTAGTGCTGCATTTGACACCATCGACCACAACGTTCTTTTAAATAGATTAGAACATTATGTTGGCATTACGGGAAATGCACTAGCATGGTTTAAATCATACTTATCTGACCGTTATCAATTTGTAGCAGTAAATGATGAGATGTCTCATCGATCACAAGTTCAGTATGGCGTACCACAAGGCTCAGTACTAGGACCGCTGCTGTTCACTCTGTACATGCTACCCTTAGGAGATATCATTAGGAAACATGGCATTAGCTTTCACTGTTATGCCGATGATACTCAGCTCTATATTTCTTCAAAACCTAACGAAACTTATCAATTCACAAAATTAACGGAATGCATAGCGGATATAAAAAATTGGATGACTTGTAATTTCCTACTTCTAAATTCTGAAAAAACAGAGTTTCTAATTATTGGACAAAAAACTTCCTCACGTAATAATCTAGAATACTGTCTAACACTTGATGGCTGCTCTGTTAAGTCTTCGTCGTCGGTTAGGAACCTGGGTGTGCTCTTTGATACCAATCTTTCATTTGAAAGTCACGTGTCTAGTATCTGTAAAACTGCATTTTTCCATCTTAAAAATATATCTAAATTACGCCATATGCTCTCATTGACAAATGCGGAACAATTGGTTCATGCGTTCATGACCTCAAGGCTAGATTATTGTAATGCTCTACTGGGTGGTTGCCCTGCACGCTTAATAAACAAACTACAGCTGGTTCAAAACGCAGCAGCTCGAGTTCTTACCAGAACCAGGAAGTATGACCATATTAGCCCAGTTCTGTCAAAACTGCATTGGCTCCCTATTAAACATCGCATCAATTTTAAAATATTGCTGATTACTTACAAAGCACTGAATGGTTTAGCTCCGCAGTACTTGAGCGAGCTCTTAACGCATTATAGTCCTTCACGTCTATTGCGATCTCAAAATTCCGGCCAGTTGATAATACCTAGAATATCAAAATCGACTGCTGGCGGTAGATCCTTTTCCTATTTAGCACCAAAACTCTGGAACAGTCTTCCTACCATTGTCCGGGAAGCAGACACACTCTGTCAGTTCAAAGCCAGATTAAAGACACATCTCTTTGACCTAGCTTTCACGTAATACATTATAGACTTCTATAATTTAATGTTAGGCTGCATATAGTAGGTCAGCCGGAACCGGAAACACTTCCCAAAAATCCTGATGTACTCGTTACATCATGAGAAGAATGGCATCTACGCTAATTTTAGTGTCTGTGTTTATCCCGAGGTTTTCCTGCAGCCTGCCGGATCCAGGCCGTATCCAGATCTGACGAAGGACCTTCGCCTGGACCGATGACAACGCAGTGCTGAAGTGCCAACTAGTCTCTCCCTATGGAGGATCCCACTACCACTCTACAGATAAGGCGTTGTCGGGAAAATTCGTCTCGCGGTCCTACCCCAAAGCAACAAATAAAATAAAATTCCTTATCAAAATTTATAAGGAAAGACAAGTATTTTGTTTAGGCTTGGCTTGTAGGGAATTCCAAACCTGCGTATATTCAAACGCACATAACTATAGAACCCATTCTAAATGCGCATGTGAATGCCATCAGTGTTTCTCACAGGTTCGCGTTTAAAGTCTGTGTAGAGGGAATGTTGTCGTCTTAGCGGCCCCTAATTTAATAACAAATGATCATTGCGACGGAAGCAAATCAATTAAAACTAACTTTAGATGGAAATAACTTAACTCTGCTGTAAAGTCGAAACAATCTCTGTTACCTTAAATTATACGCTTATCTCTGTAAAGCTGCTTTGAGACAATCTACATTGTTAAAAGCGCTATATAAATGAAGATGACTTGACTTGACTTGACTTGACTTGGCAGTCCTGTGGGCGAAGATGCCTTGTTGATGCTAGAGGTCAGAGGAGAATGGGCCGACTGATTCAAGCTGATAGAAGAGCAACTTTGACTGAAATAACCACTCGTTACAACCGAGGTATGCAGCAAAGCATTTGTGAAGCCACAACACGCACAACCTTGAGGCGGATGGGCTACAACAGCAGAAGACCCCACCGGGTACCACTCATCTCCACTACAAATAGGAAAAAGAGGTTACAATTTGCACAAGCTCACCAAAATTGGACAGCTGAAGACTGGAAAGTCTCAATTTCTGTTGAGACATTCAGATAGTCAGAATTTGGCGTAAACAGAATGAGAACATGGATCCATCATGCCTTGTTACCACTGTGCAGGCTGGTGGTGGTGGTGTAATGGTGTGGGGGATGTTTTCTTGGCACACTTTAGGCCCCTTAGTGCCAATTGGGCATCATTTAAATGCCACGGCCTACCTGAGCATTGTTTCTGACCATGTCCACCCTTTATGGCCACCATGTACCCATCCTCTGATGGCTACTTCCAGCAGGATAATGCACCATGTCACAAAGCTCGAATCATTTCAAATTGGTTTCCTGAACATTACAATGAGTTCACTGTACTAAAATGGCCGCCACAGTCACCAGATCTCAACCCAATAGAGCATCTTTGGGATGTGGTGGAATGGGAACTTCGTGCCCTGGATGTGCATCCCACAAATCTCCATCAACTGCAAGATGCTATCCTATCAATATGGGCCAACATTTCTAAAGAATACTTTTAGCACATTGTTGAATCAATGCCACGTAGAATTAAGGCAGTTCTGAAGGCGAAAGGGGGTCAAACACAGTATTAGTATGGTGTTCCTAATAATCCTTTAGGTGAGTGTATATATATATATATATATATATATATATATATATATATATATATATATATATATATATATATATATATATATTAGTGGTGGGTATAGATACATTTTTTGAATCTAGATTAATCTCACTGTAATCTTGGAATTAATCTAGATTAATGTAGATTAAAATGGCTCATTTGAATTCTGCCGAAGGCATTCAGAGTATATGTGTGCTACCCAAATAATGACTAAAAGTAAGTCTTTGAGAACGGCAAGCCAGGTGGCGCATTAGACCAATGGCTCATCTCCTGTTTCCAAAATGCATCACAAATTGCTTGAGAAAGCTGTTCTACTATTATAATTGGTGATGAAAATAAATCATGTTCAATAAGATGCACTTGTGTTTACTAACTGTTTATTCAGTTAAACATGAATTTTGAACTGTAGGCCTACATAAGAGGTCGTGATGAACTGTTTTACAGTCAGTAGCTTTGTGTCAATCAGTCCAAGCTCTATTTCTCCTTCTTCCACCAGTCACTCAGGCAGACCAGCTTGTTTACATTTTCTGGTGACAAACTAGATCTCCTCTTCTGCACAATATGGCCTGCTAAAGAAAAAAGTCTCTCGCATGGGACAGTTGTGGCAGGAGTCCCCAAGTATTTACAGGCAATGTGGGCCATCTTACCATAGACAGCAGTGTGCTCTGACCACCACTTCATTGGACACTGATCTAGACTGGCACTGGGCTCTACCTTGTACCTCTCCACAGTATTGTCTTCTGGTGTCTCCTCATCTGATTCTGATCCCATCAGTAGCAGGGCTGTTTTCTTCTTGGATGGCTCAGGGTTCTCCTCCCCGAGTGGCTGCAGAGCAGGTTCTTCTCCCTTCACCAACTCACTTAGCTTTGCCCACACTGGCTCCCTCTCTGCTCTGGGCAAGCACTTGAGGTCCTTAAATCGTGGATTTAGAGCAGTCGCCACCTTTGATGAATAAAAAATAATAATTATTGATTGATGAAAATTTCACTTTCCAAATCCAACTTCCATATTCCATATTTCTTCATGACTCATTCATCTATTCATTGACCGATCTACTGGCTTAACAGTCTATAATTGTCAAACAATGCAGTTATCTTCTGGTCAGTCTGACATACCTTAAGCCATTCCAGGTTTATTTTCTCGCTCCGCTGGTTGAGGTCCTTGGTGAAGGCAGCCTTGAGTCTCGCAATATAGGCAGGATCATCATCTGAGATCTTCATCATGTGCTGGAGGTGGCACAGGGCAGGTAGGACCACAGAGCAGGATACATACTTATCCCCATCAAGGAGCTCAGTGATGTACCTACACAGACAGACAGACAGACACACACACACAGACACACACACACACACACACAGACAGAAAGACAGACACACACACACACACACACACACACACACACACACACACAGAGAGACAGACAAACACACAGACAGACACACAGACAGACACACACACACACACACACACACACACACACACATGTCTGGTTCACTATCTTTGTGGGGACTCTCCATAGACGTAATGGTTTTTATACCGTACAAACTGTACATTCTATCCCCTTACACTGCCCCTGCCCCTAAACCTACCCATCACAGGAAACATTCTGCATTTTTACTTTCTCAAAACAACTCATCCTGTGTGATTTATAAGCCTTTTGAAAAGTGGGGACCGCTGGCTGGTCCCCACAATGTAGGTGATCTCAGGTTTTACTATTCTTATGGGGACATTTGGTCCCCACAATGTAATATAAACAAGGGCACACACACACACACAGACAGACAGACAGAGACACACACACAGACAGAAACAGAGCAATAAATAATTAACCCTCTGGGGTCTGAGGGGTTTTCTGGGCCCTGGAGGTGTTCTGACATGCTCTGACATTTGTGCTTTTTTCAGTTATTTATAAACATGTTAATGGCAAAGGTGTAAATTCACTCTATATAGCACAAACAGGGCTACCATAATATGTGATCAAGATGCACGTATATGTTTGAATTTTTAAGAGAATAATGTTTATGCGTGGTTATTGAAAAAAATAAAAATGAAAGTTGCTGAAATAAGACCACAAAACACATACTAAATATGTGTGAACAAGACTTTTGACTAATGGATGTTGTCGCTTCGAGTTCTGGCTTCAAAATTATGTGAAAATCATCCTGCCTAATCGTTCAAATAAAACAATACATTGATTTAAGTGCAAGATGTCGGCAATCACGCAAAGTCAGTTTTTTTGTCAGAAGAGGTTTATGCGTGGGAGTGGTAATGGCCTATCCATATTAATGAGATTCAGACCAGGGGTGTGACAGACACATGTCAGAGTGGACTGCCTGTTGCTTGCCTGCTTGTTTGCCTTGGCTCTCTTCGGGACAGGTGGTTGGACATGTTCATTGTCACATCTGTAAAAAAAAAAAAAAAAAAAAAAACATGTGAGCATGCTGATAACACAATTAAATAAATTGTATTATCATTATCAATCACTAATGGCCACGGATAAAAAAAAGACAAAGTTTTTTGTAATTTCACACAAGAATAGGTAGGCTACTTTTTTTATTATTATTATGTAAACACAATTAGGCTACATTTCATCTGTAAAATATTACGTTACGTCTATGCATAGGCGTGATTTGCGGGTTTCCCTTCCCCTTCCAAAGTGTCCTTTTAGGAGCCACCTTCCTCCTCCATGTCCCAATCACCATCCTGTATCCTCTCCTCTCACACCTGCCGCGAGTTTCCCTCATCAGCCTCGCCCGCCGCCATGACACTCACGTGGGAAACCGGAACCGTCCTGGTGTCACAGCGGAAGCGCTCCCCGGGGGAAACAAGTTATTAAAAAAAGGTTCCAGCCTTCGTCACCCCGTGACAAATATACAAATTTATTTTAAGAATAATAAAATAAAACATAAAAAGCAAAGGCAGATCAGAACATTTAATGAACAAAACCGGGTTCTGTAGGCTACATGGCAGACAGGGGAGCGTAGTCGAAAGCCGGGCGATAAAGGTCGGAAAACGGAATCAGTCAGGATACAATACATCCACAAATCCAGAGGAGCAAAGAAACTAAATAGCAGACAAATCAAAGGAAAAACTAAACAGGTGTGCAAGCGGCTACCAAACATTTTTTTTCTCTGTGAGTTTCCAAAAAAGGAAAAAAACATTAACGTGCAACAAGTCTATGCGCTTAAGTTGCTGTCTGTTTGGTTTCCATGGTGACGCGTCATACACACCGCAGCCAAAACAGCGCTGAATGAATGATGATCTGCTTTTATGTAATTTTTCCTTTTTTACATTTAGCTATGGCATGAAATATCTGATAATCCGATTGTCAAATATATGCACCGCAATATACATATATATGTATAATAACGCAAAGTATTGCAAGAAAAAGGCAAAATGAATGCGATCTTAAGACATTTTTTAAATACTCGCCGGGCCGGATTAAACAGCCTAACTGTATGTGGCCCGCGGGCCGTAGTTTGCCCACACCTGCTGTAAGGTGTCAAAAGCTAGCCAAAACCAGGGAAAATATAGTCTGAAAATTCAGAAATTAAATATATATAAAGTTCTATATTATCAGAAAAGGAATTATATAACAGTAAACAACTTACTCTGAACTTGTATCCTCGGCGGGATCAATTCGCTCTTGAAAATGCTGCCGTTCGTCGTCTGAGTTACAATCTTCCTCTGAGGAAAAGGTGAATTCTTCCTCGCTGTCCAGAATCATCTGAAGGGCGTCTTTACCGGAGAAACGAGCCATCCTCTCTAAACGCGATGAACTATCAGTGAATCTGATCTGATGAAACTTCGTGTTTTCAAGACATTGATCGGGAGGCGTGTGCGATGCATAGATCACCTAAACTATTTACCATGTGAATAGCGCCGGGGGCGGGGCAGCCTCAGCTCATTAGGAGATAATGAAGGGAGAAGGAAAAAACGGTACCTCTCCTTGCTTTCAAACGGATTACATGAGTTGAAAACATTTGTTTTTTATATTAATTACTTCACTTAAAAGAAGAGAATTCAAGCTTCATAAAGACATATCTCATGTGTCTGTGTGAGAAGTATTCGCTGAGTTACAGTTCATTTTCGGACGCGTTTCAGAATGGACTTCACTGACAGAGAGGAGGCAGAACTCGCATCATGTTTATTTTTCTTTATTTGGCGAAAAGCACAACACTTTGTTTTTATTATGAGTATACACAAAAAAAATACACACTTAAGAGGATCGATTGATGTATAACACAAGCATATAATATAAAAATTAATATTACTATTTTGATTTTTTTTTGCACTGATAAGGAAAAAAACGAGCCTATCGCGCCGGCGCGATTGCCGACCTCAGGGGGTTAATGACTGTAGGATTGAGTGCGAATCAAACACAAATGAATCTTCCAGGTGAATTGTGCAAACATAATTTCTCACAGAACTGAACATTCCAGACACCAAATCACCAACCCCAGAGCCATAAAAGAAGGCTCCAGCCAGCCAGTCTCCACTGACCAACGAAAACCCCCAGCTAAGAACTTTATGGCCATGCAAGCTTCAAAGAAGATGAGCCCAACTAAAGGAAGAACTGGTCAATGTGAGATAGCTTGGAAAAGAATGATTGGCTCAGAGATGGAACAATTCAGCCCGATCAAGATAACAGCGGAAGCTGCTCGAGCCCAAAACATTCCAGACCCCCTCCTCCTTAAGGACCTCTGATAGACCTCAGGGTGTAAAATCGTTTCAAATCACAGAACTGAGATTTTACCTATAACATACATAAAATCATTCAAGAACAATTTTCAATGGACTTATAGATCAAGCATCATGCAACGACATGATTCTATATTGTTCCTACAATAGATGGGTGCATCTGATATGCTTAGATGCCATACAATTCATGTAATTGTTATAACTGTTAGCCTAGATGTTTGAATGAAAGTGTGTTGTGTTTCATATCAATATGATCGTATGCTCATGATTCAAAAGATGACTTGATTGAAATCTGTGTAAAATGTTCGTATTCTTATAATTGTAATAATGTCTTACTGTAGCCTCTGTTCTCTCTGCTAGTAAGGAGAGCACAGATAAGCTTGACTTATGATAAGAAGTGAAGAGAACGCCACCTCCTAAATAAAGACAGTTTCTAATTGGTCCAATCTCTTCAGGAGGTAGGACAAACTTTGAGTTTAAAAATCTTAGACAGAAACAAAGCTCCCTCTGCTCTCGCTCTCTCAGACTAGGAACCATGTAAACGCGCAGACGAAATAACCCAAATCAAGATCTGAAGAACATGGGTTAAACAGCTTCATTCAAGCCACCATCTACTCCTCTCAATTTCCTTTCTTTTCTTAGTTTCCTTTCTTTTCCGTTGTGAGTCTCGGTTCTAAGTTAAGTTTTGCGACAAGATTTCGAGCCACGTTTCTTCTGCAAAGCCAGCTTCAAACAAAGACTTTCATTCCGCCAGCACGCCACGTGACTGACCACGTGACCCAGACATCAAGCACGAGGAGACCAGCCAAGAACGACCGGGAAAACCCCTTTCACGCAACAAAAGGGAATCCCCAAAAGCAAAGACAAGCAAGTACTGCCTCCAGACTCTTAAGCTGAACTGGTGTATTTGATACAGATTTAATAACCTAGGAAACGATAGGTTAAACTAATGATTGATGGTTCATTCAGGTTGTGTCTTATAAGTGCATAGAAACTTGGGATTACATCATCTCACTCTTAAACTCACTCTTAAAACTTAATCTTTCCTTACTCTTTTCTTTCTGCAACGCGTATGAATGTGTATGTGTGTGTTTGTGTTAGATATTAGTTTTATGTGTTAGAATAATCAATAAAGTCTTGTTTGTATTCTAAAGAGAAATATTACTTGTGTTATTTTGCTTACAAATTTAATGTCTTAAACTTCTGATCTAAGTTACCTTGCTAACTATATAGTGTTTCACTATAGTTCGGATATTTATATCCGTTGCAGAGTTGATAGTTACAGCCAGTTCAAATGAACCGCGAACGAGTCATTTGCTCGGTTGTAATAAGTGACTCTTTTGAATTCCCTATAAATTAATTAATAATTCCTTTGAGCTAAATTGTAATCACTACAAATTACAAATATCCTACATGACTGATTCATTTAACTCAGATTACACATTTTTAAAGTTCTTAATCACATTACATTAAAGGGCAAGTGTTTCTTAAATACAAAGTGACATTAACCCTCTGAGGTCTGAGCTGTTTTCTGGGCCCTGGAGGTGTTCTGACATGCTCTGACATTTGTGGTTATTTCTGTTACTTGTGACATTTTCATGGCTAAAGTCTAATTACACTGTATTCAGCACAAACTCTGCTACAATAATATATCAGCAGCATATATGTAAAAGTTTGTAGTTTTGAGATAATGACATTTATGCGTGGTTTGTGAAAATACAAAAATAAATTCTCACTGAAATAAGGTCATGAAACCCATACTGATTATTTCTTCACAAGACTTTTGAAAATTGTATCACGTAGCCTAGAATATTTGCTCTAAAACTATGTGAGAATCACCCTGACTGCTCATTCAGAGAAGACAATATATTGATTTAAAAATTTTACGACGTGTTTTGTGTTAAAAAGCAATATGCGAAGGGGCGGATCACCTCATTAATATGAAAGCTTTCCACACCTGAGAAAGACAAAGAACCTCCCTAATGGCCCTATTAGGAGCTTATCAGGGCCCATCATTCTGACCAACCTTGCACAAAGAATGAGGAGATTTAAAAAAGAATGGCTTTTAAAATTGTTTGGATTTATTTACAACACAACATAATCCAAAGATACACAACAAAAAAGCACTTATTGAAGAAAGAGACCTTTGTGCCATTCCTAAAAACATTGTACATACCTTTCATTTTCTAAGGTGTTTGATTTTCACTTTACCATGTTCATGTACAGAGACATGTACTGTGAATGTTGAAGTCAGCAGGACTCAGTGGCATCTGGGCCCTGAAAAAAAAAAAAGTGAACATACTGATATCAAGAGAAAGGCCTGCACGATTTTGGGAATACATTTTAGATTTTTCTTGTTAAAATTGCTTTTTAAAATTCACAGAATACACACACACACTCACACAAATGTTTCTAACAATATATAATGAACACCAGGTTTGTTGTGCCTTGTAGGTATAGGCTATGCGCAGTGCTGCATAAAATAATAACAATATAGCAGCCTATATATATTTTCAAAAAGATTTCAGTAACAACTAAGCTAGAGAAAAATATATTGATTATCATGTTACTTCAAATGAGATAATAGTAAAAACATGAAGCCGTTTGGAGCGTTTTGCTTTTCCAAAAGATGATACATTCAAACGCGATCGCGATCAAAAATATGATACATTAAAACGCGATCGCGATCAAAATATGATACATTAAAACGCGATCGCGATCAAATATAAAACATTATGGTTAGGCCTACCATATACATATCTACGTTTGAGCAGATATCCACAAACACAGTAACAGTAAACACGGGTCTAAATATTATAATATTCACCATATATCTAGCAACAGTTCAACTGCAATGTGAAATTTATGCAACAATAGCAAACTAATATGTAAGAATTTCTTACCTTATCTTTCTTGTCTTCAAATATCGTTCTTCTTCTTCTGATGTAAATCCAATGTAAGCTCAGGCACGTCTTTCAAACTCGACGAAAAGTGAAGTGAAGTGTTTTGTTGTTGAGGTAATGAGGGCGATCGCGTTCCATGTGGAGATTTGCATGTGAATATCTTTTGCGCGAGTGGGCGTGGCCGAATTAAAAATAATTAGGAAGCGTTTGAGAAGCTGGAAATCTTGTTGGTTTTATACAAATTACTTAAACAGAGAATATTTGTTTTCGTTTTGAATCCGATCATTTAAAAGTACACACTTAAATGTTTATAAAGGTGTATGGCTCATAAATGTGTGACAAGTATTCGCTGAGTTTTGTTTCAGTTTATAGACGTGCTCAAGAAAAAAAAGTTCACCGCAACCGAGAGGCAGAACGCACACACTGTTTATTTTCTTTATTTTACAAAAGCACAATGTTTTGATTTGATTGGAAGTGGACACATACAAAAGTAGAAATACCACAGATTCTTTTTTTATATTTCTTTTTTCTGTATGACCATAAATGACGGAGAAATTTAAGTTTATAGTGCTACAATGTGGAGAAAATCCAGCAAAACGCGCCGGCGCGTTTGTCGACCTCAGAGGGTTAAAAAGAACTTGTATGCCAATTCATGAACACGCTATCTTTGTAGACCATACCTGCATGGCTCCAGCAGTTTCTCTAGCTTTGCCAACTTCTCATATTCAGCATTTGTTGGGAGGGCCAGATTGTGCTTCTGCTGAGACAGCGTTGTGTGCGGTGCGTCTCTGTTGCGCATCACGTGCTTGATCATCTCAAGGGTGGAATTCCACCGTGTTGGAACATCTTGCACGAGTGGCTCCTGAACTTGTCCAAGGGAGGCTTGCTGGACATTCAGCTCGTCTGAGTTGGCTGGACTGTGTTTGAAATGTCCGACCACTTTACGGCACTTGGCCAGTGCACCATCAAAACCACCTTCCCGAAGTGACATTACAATAGCTCTCTGTACAACATGCGCAACACAGGGCAAATGCTCGAATGGCAGCATCCTCCCTGCTGCCAACATATTAGGAGCGCTGTCTGTTCCAATGGTGCTGATTTTGTCAGCTATCCCCCACTGATTAGCGACGTCAAGAAACTGCCTGGCACACACTTCTGCAAAGTGACGCTGCTCTGTTTTCATCACACCTAATGGACAAACAAAGTAGATCAGAATAAGTTCACTACTAGTAGTAAACAACTAGCAATCATCAAGAAGCAAACATAATGTGGTGGTAATTTGTGGTGTCGTGGTAATTAATAGGCTAAGTAATTAAATTAAATTATGTAATTTAAAATTACATAACGTAGCCTACCTAAAGCGAAGGAGTGAAGTTCCCAGCTGGCATCGATGAGGTGTACAGTAACACTGAGGTAGTTATCGTTGTTGACAGATGTCCAATGGTCCCCAATCAGTGCTACACACCTCGCCTCTACCATCTTCTCATATTTTGCGGCTTTCTCTGCGGCGTGCTGGTCATGTATTCTCCTCATGATAGTTCGCCTCGCAGGTAGTTTATAAGATGGGTCACCTGTGGCCGCCTGGAGAACAAGCTCGAGCCCATCATTTTCAACAACGCTGATGGGCCAGCAGCTGGTGGCAATCCACTGAGCAAGGAGATTAGTTAGCTTGGCTGATAGAGCTGTGCTGATGGGCTTGCCTCGGTTGCACTAAAACATAATAGTTTGACGACGACTCTTCCCCTGCGCTACATCAGTGCTTGGCCCGGCATCTTCCGCATTAGCTAAGGGATGCTTTGCGTTTAGGTGGTACTTGAGACTGGAAGAAAATATCTAAAAATATCGCTAAAATATCAAGGTGAAAGTCATCATAGCTTGCGTAGTATAGACCCAGCTCCCAACCTAACTTTGAGAATAGATTAACGGCGATATTTTTTTTACCGCCCAATAAGAGTCTCACGTTAACGCAGCACGTTAACGCCGATAACGGCCCACCACTAATATATATATATATATAATATATTGTAGGGCTGGGACAATATATCGATGCATCACGATTCTTGGATCGATTCCATTTTTTTCCGAATGCATCGCAAATTGATTCTGAGCTTAGTTTTTAACAGGAGATGGCGCTCTAGGCTAATTTTTAACCGGACGCTCAAATGCTCACGAAGAAGAACGCTTGAAGTCTGAGAATCTACTTGCACCTTTTCGAATTATTATTTTCGATGATTTTATAGAAGGTTCACAAGCACGCTGTTTCAAAAGCATGCAATGCCATCTGCTGTTAAAAACGAAACTCAGAATCGATTCGAGAGAGAATCGCGATGCATTCGGAAAAATTGGAATCGATCCAGAATCATTTCTTGATTCACGATGCATCGATATATTGTCCCAGCCCTAATATATTGTCCTCGCATTCTTTCTTGTGTGATACACCTGAATGAAAGGCTCATTATTATGCAAGTCATTATACAGCTCATTATGCAGGCCATTGTCTTCTCAGGTGTGAACCTGATCAGTCACGCCTCCCTCCCTTTATAAATCTTTTTTTAGTTGTTAGTTAAAAAATAAAACTATTTAAACTCTGGTCCATTAATATTAACAAATACTTCTATAAATTTAACAAAGGTTATTTGCAAAAGTCAATTTTAAAAAGATTTAAATACGTTTATTTTATTTTATTTTTTAAAGATATATCTTATGTTAACATTTTTTAACTTTTACAAAGCATTACCCTCCCAGACAACCAATTTATGTGACATAGATCATAGATAGATAGATAGATAGATAGATAGCACATAAAGAATGAAAAGGAAATGATTTAAGATTTCTTTTTGGTTTTAGGAATGTTCTGTCGAATATGTAGACAGCATAAACAAGCGGTTGTAAGAGGAAATCAGACCCATCCATTTATAGAGTCTCCCTGCCAGTCCTACAGAAAGGACAAACTTAACAAACATAAGGCATCTGAGCATCAAAGAACAGCCTGTCAGCACCAGTCTGTCACGGATACATCAGCGTCAGCGCCAGCTCTCTACACTCCGCCCACCTGATCTGCATCCCCGGAATAATAATCACCTTCACCACCTGTCATCAATCTCCTGCCACTTCCCTCACTCCTTATATTCACCACCAGTTCCCTCAGTCCTTCGTCAGGTCTCGTTGAATCCTACTCAACATACTGACTCTCTCATGCAAATACAAAGACCCAACTTACCTTCTTCAGCTACTTACCTGCCGTCAGCCTGTTCTCCGACTCCTCCATCTTCATCTGCAATCCTGCTTCCGATCGTCAAACCTCATCCAGTCATCTACAACCTGAAACAGATAAGAGACTTTGTCAGATCCATCACATCCATAAACTCTGCAAGATTAATTCACTACTCATCAAACTCACCTGCCGTGACTGTTCCTTGTGTAAATAAACATCCTTGCAACTTACCTGTTTGTTCTGTGCTGATTTGTGACACAGTCAAGTTTGATAGCAGGTAATTTTATTTAATTATGATTCGATCAATTATATGTTTGATTTCTTTATTACAAATGATGGATGTAATTTCAGGAAACACTGTCCTTGCATCATTTGAGCCCACAGTTGTCCTGGAACATGAAGCTGTGGTGGGGGCGTTCAAGTGCTTGTACTGGCTAATAAAGCATGAAATAGCCCACCACACCAACTATCCAGCCTTGCTGCAACTAGCTAATCTTTTGGGCTGCACCTATTTTGACAAGCTCAATGTAAGCTTCTTTTGTAAATGTTTACCATATTTCTTATTTGTCTTATGTGATCCCTATATTGGCAAGTAATTGGAAGTTTCTTGCATACAATTAGTTAAAGAATTCATACTGCATTTACTTGTCAAGCATCTTTTCAATTTTTTAGGCAAAAGCACCAACTATAGACCACATAGAATAATTGATGAAATGCTTGAAATTCTGGCAACTGTCATTGAAAAGCCAATATTGAGGGATATTTCTCAGTCACGAGCCATAGGCTTGGAGATTGAGACCACAGATGTATCTGTGTGCAGACAGCTAGACATTCACGTGAGGTAGATCTACTCAAAGTGTAACATTTCATAGACCAATAAAATATAAATAACAGATCATTGAAAAGTATAAAATGTATCATTTGGACATATTAGATACTTGGACAATGCAGGTAAGGTCTTCTGCCAATTCCTGGATCTGATTTGCCTTACTGACGGGAAAGCAGATTCAATAGTGACAGCACTAAAAAATATTATTCACACGAAGAGCATACCGACACACCTAATCTTTGGCCTTGGAACCGATGGTGCTGCTGTAATGACAGGTGTCATAACTTTCTTTTTGTAAATAATTAAACTGTTTTCAATATTTTGTTTCTTGTTAAATTAATAAACAAATGTATTTAATAGGAAGACAAAATGGAGTTGCAAAACAGCTGTAACAAACATCTGTCAGTTACTTAGTTTTTTAAACTGCAATTACACTCCTCACCACTAGAGGTATTAGTGAGACCTCTATGCCTAGATAAAGAGACAGGTGAGCAGTAGAATAAATTAGCATGGCTGACCTCCTTGGTCACCTGTCAAACAAAGTCCTGGTTGAGAAACGCTCTGTTTCATGCTCAACTGTAAGTAAAATGTATATGTTGATGTTTTATTTACTGATGAAAGATTATCTTTGTACTTATTGAATATAGTGAATGGATTGCACATAATTAACAGGAGGCATTTTGTGTCTTGTAGAAGGACTTTTCTGTTTGTACTGAACGAATATTTGTGCCAACTTTGTGGTCCTGGCTGAGATTTTGCTACACTGAGTCCAGCAACAAGGGGTGCTTCTCAATTCTTATTTGTGTATCCTCGTTTCCTCTCCTCGCTTCCTTTCTTCGCGTCTCAGCTCCACCCCCTGTAGGATGCGAGGGAAGGCTGCAAGGAAAAGACGCGAGGACGGAGGGATCGAATGAAAGCTTTTTTTATACATTGGAATCCTTGATCACTCGAGCGTCACTTCATCTCGTCATCAGCAGCGCTCAGAGGATCTGCCCTTATGTTGTTGAAGTTTGTTTATTTAAGAAATTCATAATAAATATTAATAAAGCAAGATACCCTGTTGAAATATGTGGGAAATCTGTATGTTTGATGGCGATCAGCAACCGTCGTTTGTTTACCATCAAACCTCCACACCATTTGACTTCCTAAAGAGAATTAAGACTTGTATCTGACTTTCATAAATCACCTTAACCGTTTACACCAGTGAACGTTATAAAGACTGATTCATATATTGTTGGAAACTTCAACTCTTATACTGCACTATTTATATCTCTTTGTGTACTGGGTGTTTTGGCAATACTATTTGAATGTAGTTTCTTTGTTTTGAATATATTTTGGTGTCTCTATATAAAATCACATATTTCATTGCTGTTTTTGTTTGCTCTTTGGTTTAAACATATGTTGATGCTTATGACCCTCCCTATTAACAGACTATTAATTAGCATTTACCCAAGTAGTAGCTGTTGCTTATAGATTGGCGCCTGAACAGGGACTCATTGACATTTATGAAACATTGTTTATTCTAATGATAAATATGGCAAGCCAAAATAATAGTGATGAGGATGAGCCGGGACCTAAACCCGATTTTTCTTCTGGTACATTTCTTGATAGAAGAGAGCCTATTAAAGAACTGATCATTACCTTTAGTGACCTTTATATAGACTCAGAGGAGGAAGTTGTAAAGGTTTTTCACGATTAATACCGTTCCAAATTATCTTACATCCTAGCCAGGATATATAGATAGTCCCGCGGTAACTACAGAGCCTATCCTGTAGTCGTGCCTTTTAAGAGTTAGGTGAACAGTCTCCACAAATTCGTATTCTATTACAAAGATAATAAATTATAAATATAATAGGTTTCCCCTTCGTAGTATAAATCTACCTTTTTAAGTACCCTTGGACTGTGTTCGCTATACAACAATACCCTGTCGTAAGCTGCCTCTTTGGCTAGGCTTTCTAATCAATCAAATTTCACAGTGCATACATTTTCTTAACTGAAATGAATGCTTACCCTCCAGCCGAGTTCCTCCAGACAGGGTCTTCCTGATCCGGATAGAAGGAGGAGACACGTACTCAAAAACCCAAGTTCCAGTCAGATGATTGTAAGAAATGAAAAGAATACTTGTTACAGGTTATAATCAGAGTACTAGTCTAACAGAGAAATACTAGCTACACTTAAAGCTTCTTGCACCCTGAAACTGCTGGCGTTCAGGATTGGAGATTGCAAGGAAGAGCAATGAGTCCTGTCCAGTCCTTATCTTTTATAGTCCGAATTCAGATGTCTTCATCATATTTACTGTAAGGCACACATGATTTCAACATCACATGTACAACTGCTGATCCCAGCTAGTGTAGTCTATTTCTGTACCCGACTGACTGTCCAGTCAGTGGCTGTCCCTCCGAAGATACAATAGCTCCTTTGTATGTGTGGACAAAGACCCTTGTCACTGCTCTCTCATGTGACTTGAGAGAGGCAGAGATGGACAGAAAACTCTTTATTCAAAACAATATATTTAGACAGTCATATGTTTTAGTAAACCAGAGAGCTCGTCATCGACATGCTTAGTTACAGGCTTCCTATTGTGACCCTTCCTGTGTTGACGTCGAGTTTGAGGTGTAGGTGAAGCGAGTGAGATGTCACACTCAGGTGGGCCCCCCTCAAAGCCCTCGACAAAGTTGAAGGTATTGAGGCTGAGATTGTGCCTGATTTTACTGATATTCTACCACCGCCTCCAGAACCTGCGGAAGAACAAGTACAAGAACCAAATGCATCATTGACAGCACTAATTGGACAACTGACTGCAAGAGTTGGCACGATGGAAAGTCGTTTTGAGGAATGTGTTCGGAAGTTGAATGACTGTGTTACCTTTGCGGAAATGCAAGAGGGATGTAGAGCTATTGAGGAAAGAATGAGTTACCGCATTGAACGAGAATGTAAAAGAGTACAAAATAAAGTGAATCTCGAAATCCAAGACTTGGGCAAGTCCATGGTGGATTGTTTAAAAAGACGGGATGTCCAAATTGACCACAAGCTAAAAAACCTTGTGCCCTTAATATCCACTCCCATACAGTCAAATCAGAAATCTCCTGTTCCTGTTCCGGGTTCCACAGGTACAAATCAAACTTACCATGTGCCACGTAGTCAGTTACCTGGTCTAGAAAGTATGTCCATGATGTCATTACATCCTCCAGTGAAATTAGACTTTCCAAATTTTAGTAACAATGAAGAAGAAGATCCAGTTACTTTTATAGAGAGATGTGAAGAATACTTTGCCATACGACCTCTCTGCGATTATGAGATATTTGCTTCTCTTACGTCAGTGTTAAAAGGTACTGCTAAAGATTGGTGGCTGGCAGAGAAGAGGAATGTACAGACATGGAAGCAGTTCAAAAAAATATTCTTGCGGTCTTTTCTAAGTGAAGACTATGAAGAAGAAGCGGCAAGAAGATTACTTGAAAGAAAACAGGGTGCAAAAGAAAGTATTAGGGATTTTGCTTACCATTATCGAGCCTTATGTATTCGAAGGAACAAAGATATGCCTGAAAGAGAAATTGTGCATGCCATTTTGCGAAATTGCAACCCAGCTAGCGAGTCTACTCAGGGGAACTGTAAGAGACGTGGATGAGCTAGTGAGAATTGGCATGCAAATTGAAAGAGACTTTGATGAATCCAAAAGATTCTGGAGTCAAGTAAGTGCAGAGACAAAAAAGAGGAAAGCTAATTATTCCAGAGAAGCTGCACTAAAGTCTTCTCCAGTTAACACGAGAGTCATGCAGTCTGGAAAAAGTGTTGTTCAACCAGAGATGCTCACCCTTCCTATCGTATTACGTAGTAGATATTTTCAAGCAATGATTGATACTGGGAGTACTTTGTCTCTGATTCAAGAATCCTGTTGGAAGCAATTGCGACAACAAGAAACATGCAAACCTTGCCAGGGGCAATCTTTTTTACTAGCTAATGGTCAGAAACAGACTGCTATTGGAAAGCTACGCTGGGAATGTGAACTCCATGGGAGAACAATGGACCTGACGCTCTACATTATGAGAGATGCAGATTTGACGGTCCCTATCATTCTTGGAATGGATTTTATGTTATCCTCAGGGATCATTCTTGATTTCAGAAGATCTCAATATCGACTGTTATAATTGAAAGATGCAGATGAAGATGTAACTTTCCCTTTTCTGCCTCAGGTATCCGGTTCATCAGTACATTTCTACCTTGCATTATCCTCACCTACAGTTTCTGATGATACTCTACATTCAATCTATCAGCTAGTCCAAAAATCTAACACCAACCAATGGAACAAAGAGTCACTGCAGGAACTGATGTTGACATGGCCAACAGTGTGCACTAATGAGATTGGTCAGTCAAGCGTAGTCAAACATCGAATCATCACTACCAATGAAGTTCCAGTCAGGAAAAGAGCTTATAGAGTGTCAGTAGAAAAAAACAGTTTATTGAAGCAGAAATTAAAGAGTTGCTAGACAAGAAAATCATTCGTCCATCAACTTCCCCGTGGGCTTCACCAGTAGTAGTAGTGCCTAAAAAGGATGGAGGATCAAGGTTATGCGTGGACTACCGTGGTTTAAATGCAAAGACTCACCTGGATGCTTACCCCATGCCACAAATTCAGGACATTTTGGAATGGCCACCTTGGACAGTTGGATTACTGCTATGGACTTACTTTGGTGGGAAATCTGTATGTTTGATGACGGTCAGCAACCGTCGTTCGTTTACCATCCAAACATCCACACCATTTGACTTCCTAAAGAGAATTAAGACTTGTATCTGACTCTCATAAATCACCTTAACTGTTTACACCAGTGAACGTTATAAAGACTGATTCATATATTGCTGGAAACTTCAACTCTTATACTGCACTATTTATCTGCAGTGTTTTGGCAATACTATTTGAAAGTAGTTTCTTTGTTTTGAATATATTTTGGTGTCTATATATAAAATCACATATTTCATATTACTCTTTGGTTTAAACATATGTTGATGCTTATGACCCTCCCTATTAACAGACTATTAATTAGCATTTACCCAAAGTAGTAACTGTTGGTTATACAGTTATCAGAGGAATGGCCACGGCTCCTAAGTGTCCACTGTGCTGCACATAGGCTAGCTCTAGCCTGTAAGGATGCACCTGAAGAGGTGGAAATGTTTGGAAATGTTGCACCTGTACTTCAGAAACAGTGCAAACCACTTTGCTTCTCTGCAAGCCGCTGCAGAGATTCTCGATGTGTGTGAGCTGAAAGTGAAGGTAAATAAGTTATGCCTAAAAGAAAATGACATATATGAATACTTTACTTGCATTTATATTATTTTTTTAAACTGTTTTTTTCTGTCATTGACTAGCAAGTAAAGGACACACGGTGGCTCTCCCAACATGAAGCAGTAAAAAACCTCCTACGGAACATAACTGCTGTACTGGGTGCCTTGGCAGACGAAGTAGATACCTGCAAATGTCCTACTGCTAAGGGACTTAATTCATTCCTTGCCACCTATCGCTTCATTGCCGCCCTTCATCTGCAAGCTGATGTCCTCCCTCACCTGGCTCATAGTCTTAGAGCTCAAACATGACAATCTGGGGCTCAGGTCAGGAAGCAGACAGACTGGCTTAACCGGCCGTCTGCTAGCGGCCTCGCGTCACCAAGGTCAGATAAATCCCATCACATAGAGCCTCTTTCACCTAGCTATCATCATATAGATATTGTGTCTGTTCCCCGAACTTGGAAATCCAAAAAACGTTTAAACCCATTTAAGATTAAAAATTGAATTTATGTTCAACAAATAAAAAACAGCTATAATACAGATGAGCAAATGCTAAAGCTTGGGTTGCTGAATATTCGATCGCTTACTTCAAAAGCACTCGTTGTTAATGATGTTGTTATTTCAGATAATAACCTAGATGTGCTGTGTTTGACAGAAACCTGGCTAAAACCAAACGATTACATTACTTTAAATGAGCAGATAAAGTACTAATTGTTGGTGATTTTAATATACACATCGATAATGAAAAAGATGCATTGGGTTTGGCATTTAAAGACATTCTGAACTCAATTGGAGTTAGACAACACGTGTCAGGACCTACTCATCGTCGTAATCATACTCTAGATCTAATATTATCACATGGAATAGATGTTGATGCCGTTGAAATTCTGCAGCAGAGCGATGACATCTCAGATCATTATCTAGTCTTGTGTAATTTGCATTTAGCCAAGGCTGCAAAGCCGACTCCGTGTTTCAAATATGTTAGAACTATCACTTCTGCCACTAAAGATTGCTTTATTAATAATCTTCCTGATCAGTTTCATCCTCTCAGCATCCCAGATAGCTTAGAACACCTATTCTTAACCATAGGGCCGCGGCCCAAGAGCGCCACCTGGAGGGCCGCAAAAAACTTTCCGTTTTTCACCTGTGGGCCGTGAGGGCCGCGGGACCAAACAAGTTATCAATTGAAGACACCAGAATGACCACTGTTATCAATAACTGTTATCCATGAGACAGTTCGTTACAATACACCATCCCACCACTAGTGGCAGTAGTGCCTCAGTTAGTTGTTTAACAAGCGCTAATAAGCAGAAGAAGACACTCAGTCAACCGTAGCCTGTAGCAAAAGTTATGGAGAAATTTTTAAAGCGGAAAAGGGGAGACCAAAGTTGTGCCAACCCGCCCCAAAAGTCAAGATTTTGCCGTAAATACAATCCTGACTTCATTAAGTACGGATTTGTGAATGGAGGTGAAGAGGCAGAGCCGAGAGCCCAGTGTGTGGAGTGTGGGCTAATGCTATCCAACGAAGCACTGAAGCCTTCAAAACTAAAGCGGCACCTAGAAACCAAACATCCATCGCTTGTGGGAAAGTCGGTGGAATTTTTCAAGAGAAAAGAAAATGGGCTTCAGATGCAGAAAAGGTCTGTTGTGTCACTGACTGGAAATTCTAAATGCGCTTTGAAAGCCAGCTACCTCGTAGCCAGACGAGTGGCACAGACTAAGAAAGCATTCACGATAGCGGAGGAGTTGGTTTTACCTGCCGCTGTAGATATGTGCCGTGAGATGATCGGAGAGGCTGCTGCAAAGAAGCTGCTAACCATCCCACTTTCAAACGACACTGTTAGTCACCGTATCGCGGACATGGCCACAGACATACAGCATCAGTTGCTAGAAAGAATAAAAAGCAGCCCATTTTTCTCTTTGCAACTAGACGAATCTACTGACGTCACAAATGCTGCACTGCTACTGGTTTTTGTTCGCTATCGCTGGGACAGTAGTTTGCACGAAGACATACTGTTTTGTGGAGAGCTACCCACACGGACAACAGCTCAGGAATGTTTCCGCTGCATGGATAACTACTTCAAAGAGAACGGCCTAGACTGGCAGAACTGTGTTGGGGTGTGCAGCGATGGTGCAGCGTCGATGACAGGCAGGCATCACAGTGTCGTCAGGCAGATACTTGATCGTGTCCCAGAAGCTAAATGGACCCACTGTTTTCTTCACCGTGAAAGCCTTGCGGCAAAAAAAATGTCACCAGAGTTACATGAGGTGATGGATGTAAGTGTGAAAACCATAAACTTCATTAAAAATAATGCTGTGAACTCCAGATGTTTTGCCAAACTTTGTGAAGGCTTGGAAGCAGATCATGTCCAGCTGCTCTATCACAGTGAGGTGAGATGGTTCTCAAGAGGACTGGTCCTCAAGCGTTTGTTTGAACTGAGGAATGAGGTCCTATCTTTTCTTACAGAGAGAAATTCTCCTTTTGCACATTATTATGCCAATGCACAGTTCACAGCTAAACTTGCCTACCTCTGTGACATTTTTTCACTGCTGAACCAGCTGAATATCTCACTTCAAGGGAGAAATAGCAACATATTTTTTGTTGCAGATAAAGTTCAAGCTTTTAAGAGGAAACTTGCTTTGTGGATTAAGAGGGCTCAGGAAAAAAGGATGGACATGTTTCCCCTTTTGTCTGACATTTTGGAAAACTCCCCCCAGGTGAAGATTAGTGACTTAGTCTCACGGCACCTCTCACAACTGGCAGTGAAATTTGATGACTACTTTCCTGAGGATCCCAGAGAGGGACACATGTGGATTGCGGACCCATTTTCTGTGGATCCCACTAAAAATGATGTTGCTTTGCCCTAACATCTGGAATCCCAGCTTCTGGAAGTAGCCACTGACAGTACTTTAAAGTTGCAGTGGGGCAAACATTAAGATATGAAGAGCAACTTCAGGTTCTGGCATGCAAAAATGTAGATTGCTGAAACAATTATCAAATTATTTTGCAGATTATAAAGCTATATATTTTTTCATTTGCACTTTATTTCAATTTTCATTTACAACTTATTTAATTTGAAAAATATTATTTTGAATTTATTTATTTTAGCAACACATTTTATTGTTTTTATTTTATTTATTATTTTTTGTAAGTAAAATTTGTCAAATCTAACTGATTTTTGTGTTAATATGCCTGACTTGAGCCTTTAAATTTGTTCTTGATGCAGATTGATTTGTTCCATGAATTGTTGTGTGTTTGGCATCTTGTTGTATGTGCAGGAAACTATTTTTTTCATTTGCACTTTATTTCAATTTTCATTTACAACTTATTTATTTAATTTGAAAAATATTATTTTGAATTCATTTATTTTAGCAACACATTTTATTGTTTTTATTTTTATTTATATACATTTTCTATTTTTTTGTAAGTAAAATTTGTCAAATCTAACTGATTTTTGTGTTAATATGCCTGACTTGTGTCAGGATACACACTCGGAGACCAGGTAAGTGAATCCAAACACAGTGTTTATTTACAAGAATAAAGTGCAAGATGAGTAATTAGGTGAAACAGTGGCAAAGTTGGTGGCGATCACACGATGCATAGGAGGTGAGCAGGTGAGTATATCCGCGGTACAATACGTTGTATTGCAGTGGACAAAAGTCATTAATACTTGGTCTTTTCCCTCAGACACGGACAAAACAGATGGGAACAGAGTCTCAGAGGATACACAGGAGCCGGGAGATCAGACCAGGAATCACTTAGCGGATCTAGAAGAAGATCAACAGAGACACAGAGTGTAACAATCTTCAGATATGTATACTTCTCTTTGAGAACTTGGAACGGGCTATGAAGACAAGGGCTGCGTCCGAAATCGAATACTTCCCTACTATATAGTATGCGAAAAACAGTACGCGAGCAGAGTAGTATGTCCGAAATCATAGAATTCGAAAAACAGTAGGCGAGAAGTACCCGGATGATCTACTACATCCGGCGAGATTCTGAAGTGCGCATACGATGGACACTTTACTATCCCATGATGCCACGGGAGAGGAGTTGTTGTCGTTATATTTGAAAATGGCGGAAAACGGAGACGCGGCTGTTTACAAGTGTAAGTACTTTACAACACACTTTTTGTTTATTTGTGGTTAAATTGTATTCGTTTAACATCATACAAGTAAACGATTGACTTGTTAAAAGTTTAAATAATGTAAATCGAGGGTACAAGTTTGTGAATTGGCTGCAAAATGACAATTTTATCATTATTATTATTGCCGAACAGAACGAGCTAATGTCTGTCAGTTAACACTGTTTTATTTAAACAACGACGTTGTTTCTCAGTTAAATGAGAGGGTTACACAACTTTTATTTTTTAATTTTACAACGATTTTATTTCTTCTTTACCAGTGTTGATATGTAATATGTGTTGGCTACAAAGCAAGCTACTGTTATCAAGTGTAACTTACCTCAACTTGTCCAACATTACTATTAATTTAATAATATAGATTGACCATGGTTCATCACTAATGTTAAATTCTGTGTTGATTTTGCAGGGGCTGATGACCACACCTGTGTTCTTATAGAGTGGCTAATGAAAGAGAGGAAAGAAAAGAAAGAGCGACGAGAGGGAGAGGAAAGATTCCTCCAGCTTTTAGAAATTGCTAAAAAAAAATTATAATAAAGAAAACAAATGTTACACACTCTCTTTCCATTTATTTGTTAGTAAGTTCATTTTGTAATGCTGTTTTAGCAAGTTTTATTACAAAACACTTAATTCCCAGGGATTTACAGTAGTTAGATTGTCAGTTGTGAAGTATTTAATATGTGGCATGGAGTAATTAATATTTTTAAAGGGTATTGTGTGTGCACTTATTTTGTGACAGATTCCAGATGTTTTTTTTTGAAAAGCAAATTGCAGGTATATCTGAAAAATATGAGTGCCACACTGAAGAGAAATATCCACACACCCCAGACACCTTTAAAATGTATTTGCTTTATTTTTGTATATTATTTAACTTTTTAATGGATACAGAATACAAAAGTTTAAAACAAAATCACAAAACTTTGGCAAAAAGTAGTATAATAGAGCTTAAAGCACCACCAAAAGCAAAAGTTTTAAAACTTTTTTTATTAAAGTGTCATCTTGAGGGAAGAAAATGAACGTCAGCAGCTTCAGTAAGGTAACCTTCACAGGTTTCTAAAGATCTAAAGGGACTTTCTTACTAACAATCTCATTTGTTGGGCATCACTTTAAAATAATTTAAAATCTGTTTCTTTAAAAGCATGTGTACAAGATGAGAACTTTACACCCTGGGCAATTTTTGGATTTCCACTTGAATTTTTCCTACCTAAATTTAAAGTAAATAATTTGTAAAAAATTAAGCTCAAATATGTGATATGTAGCTAGAACACCAGCACCTCGATGTCCTTTTTTTCCACCCATGGTCCCAATCAGTGACTGGATGGACTACCGTGAGGGGTGGAGGTCAGCTCCATCTTTAAAATATAGATGAAGAATTGGCGTTGTAGGGCTCACAATCTGTAACGTGTTCATAGTTTATTTTAAAATACGATTTGAATCGACAAGACACTTGTTTTCTGTGTTGGATTATTTATATGTATATGTATTATATGTATATGATCCATTTCTTATATGTGTGTGAATATATATATATATATTATATATATATATATACACACACACACATATATATATATATGAATACTTAAGATGTAAAAGCCTCTAAGTGCCATATGGAATTTTCTTTTAGTTTGATTATTTTTATCAAGCTTGTATGTTTATGTTCAGTTATTTCACTTTAATGGCAATGAAAAGGACCTATTAATTGTCATTAAAGTGAAATTACTGAACCTAAATAATACAAGTTTGATAAAAATGCTCATTTTAGAAGAATCCTTTTCTTTTACGTCTTAAGTCTTCATACATGAATGAATGTGTGTGTGTATTGTATCTGACCTCAGTGTGTTACCCTATTGTTCACTGTGTGTGTGTGTGTGTGTATATATATATACATATATATACACACACACACACACTGTGATATTGCCATCCATGAATGAATCGACAGAGATAAACACACGCATATTCATTCATGTTTATTCATTGATGGCACTATCACAAGCAAATAAATTACTTTTTCCTTACCAAAAATCAACCTCTGCCATTGTTCACAGGTTTGTGTGTGTGCGAGCAACTGACCGACGACTCTGAATTGTGAGCACGAACGACGTAAAAACGCAGACGAAAGCGGAAAGAAGAACTAAAAATGTTATGTTGGTGCAGTCAGTGGAACGGGCTCTTTAAATTTTCGCGCTGATGTGACCGCGCATGTTACGTGACAATACCAACATGGCGCATGTAGTACGTCCGGACTCCATTCATACTACCCGTATTCATACTATATAGAACGTACTTTTTTAACGGTCGCGAAGTACGTTCTAATTTAAATGTAGTACCTACTCACAAAGTATGCGATTTCGGACGCAGCCAAGGAGACAAGCAGATAAGTGGTCTGTCCTATTCGAGGCTTGACGCTGGAGTGCTGTTGTGAGATGGGTTTTATAGTGCTGGATAATGACTGTGCTGATTGGGAACAGGTGCTTGTGATCAATACTCAGGTGAGAGTGAACGCCGAGTGGTGGATGGGACTGAGCTTGATTGGTCCCTGACATTACCCCCCCCCCCTCCAGGGTCCGTGCCAACGGACCTAGGACCCCAACGTCGTGGGGGTCTGCCTCGGGGTCGTGGAGCTGGTCTTTGAGGGTGTTGTCTGTGAAACTCAGTCAGTAGATTAGGATCAAGGATATCATTTCGAAGTACCCAACACCTCTCCTCTGGTCCGTAATCCTCCCAATCCACTAGGTATTCGAGGCGACCACCCCGACGTCGGGAGTCCAATATCTCCTTAACCGCATAGATGGGATCAGCTTCAATGGGTGGTAGTGAGGGGTTGTCGTCAGAGACCGGATTTGTGGAGGGAACAGGCACAGGTGAGTAGTGTGGTTTCAAGAGAGAGACATGGAATGTGGGGTGTATCCGATACTGGGCAGGGAGTTGGAGCTTGTAGGTGACTGGGTTGATTTGTTCTTGTATAGGAAACGGCCCGATATATCTTTGGCTCAGTTTTTTACAGGGTTGACGTAGGCGAATGTCTCGTGTTGAGAGCCATACCAGTTGACCAGGCTGGTAGTTTGGGTTCTGTTGTCTATGGACATCTACGAACCGTCTTTGTTGATTCCTGGCTTGTTGAAGGTGTTGGTGGGCTTGATTCCAAACCTCTTCACTTTGCTGAAACCATTGATTTACTGCAGGTACTTCTGAAGGCTCACCTGACCATGGAAATAACGGAGGTTGGAAGCCCAGAATGCACTGGAATGGTGTGAGGTTAGTGGATACTTGACGGAGTGAATTTTGGGCATATTCTGCCCAGATCAGATATCTGTTCCATATGTTTTTGGTTGTTGTGGCAGAATGTACGTAAGAAACGACTGACGTCTTGGACCTTGCGTTCCGTCTGCCCATTCGTTTGTGGATGGTACCCGGATGTCAGACTCACTGTTACATTCAGGAGTGAGAAGAACGCTCGCCAGACCCTAGAGATGAACTGCGGTCCTCTATCAGACACGATGTCCTCCAGGATCCCAAAGTTTCGGAATACATGTTCGAAGAGTAATTCCGCAGTTTTAAAGGCTGTGGGGAGACCCTTGAGGGGAATTAGTTTACAGGCTTTAGAGAACCTATCGATGGTAACAAGGATACACGTATTTCCTTCAGAGGGTGGTAGATCGGTGACGAAGTCTACTCCGAGGTGTGACCAGGGGCGCTGTGGAATGGGTAGTGGTAACAGTTTCCCTGAGGGTAAGTGTCGAGGAACCTTGGTCATGGCGCAGAGTTGGCAACCTTGGATGAACTCTTTAACCTCTTGGTGCATACCTGGCCACCAATACTTCTGCTGGATCGATGTGCATGTCTTAGTAGTCCCGGGATGGCCAGTCCCTACTGAGGAATGAGCAGAGGAGATTAAAGCCGTGTGGAAGGCTTCGGGAACACAAGTCTTCCCCGGAGGACATTCAGGAGGAGTAGGTAGACCTTGTAATGCTTCCTGGAGCTGGTCGTTTAGGTCCCATTGAATGGGATTTACGAATATCTTGGCAGGAAGAATGGTTTCAGGTTCGTCTGTAACTTCTTCTGGTGAATGGAGACGTCACAGGGCATCTGCTCTAGTGTTCCTTGACCCAGGACGGTAAGAGATTGTGAAATGGAAGCGGGTAAAAAAGGCCCATCTGGCCTGACAGGGATTTAGTCTCTTTGCTTCCTTCAGATACTGCAAGTTCTTATGGTCTGTTAACACTATGAACGGGTGTCTGGCCCCCTCTAACCAGTGTCTCCACTCCTCAAGTGCAAGTTTGACTGCAAAAAGTTCTCGATTCCCAATGTCATAATTGCTCTCTGCAGAGGACAACTTCTTCGAGAAGAAAGCACAAGGCATGGGTTTGGTTGAGTTTTCTTGATGTTGTGAGAGTATGGCTCCGACTCCTGTAGTCGACGCATCGACTTCTAGGATGAATACTCTGTCGGGGTTTGGATGACAGAGCAACGGGGCAGTTTTAAAAGCTGTCTTCAAGGCTTTTAATGTCTCTTGGGCCTCTGGATTCCAACTGAGGACTTTGGGTTTTCCTTTCAGGAGGGAGGTCAATGGGGCTGTCATCATACTATACTTATCAATGAATCGACGATAGAAGTTCGCAAAGCCAAGAAATTTTTGCAACTCTTTCACAGATTTGGGAATGGGCCATGTGGTGATTGCATTGATCTTACTATCATCCATTTCCACCCCTCTCTTACTCAGACGATATCCCAGGAAGTCGACAGACTCTTGATGAAATGTGCACTTCTCCGCCTTGAGGAACAGTGAGAATTCTCGAAGTCGTTGGAGCACCTGAGAGACGTGGTGTTGATGGTCGGAGGGATTCTTGGAGAAAATGAGTATGTCATCGATATAGACTAGTACGAACCGATTCAAGAAGTCTCGAAGCACCTCATCCATGAAACTCTGGAAGACTGAGGGAGCATTTACCAGCCCATAAGGCATAACCAGATACTCGTAGTGCCCTGCTGGTGTTATGAACGCTGTTTTCCACTCATCACCTTCCCGAATTCTGATCAGGTTGTAGGCGCTCCTTAAGTCCAGTTTGGTGACCATGGTAGCCTCTCTGAGCTGTTCCAGAGCGGAAGGCACAAACGGGAGGGGGTAGCTGAACTTAACCGTGATCTTATTTAGGGCTCGGTAATCTATACAAGGCCTTAATCCTCCATCCTTCTTAGGGACAAAAAAGAAACTGGCAGCTGCAGGAGAAGTAGAAGGTCTAATGTATCCCTGTTGTAGGGCCTCTTGGACATATTTCTGCATGGCTTCTTGTTCTGGAATGGATAAGGAGTATATTCGACCTCTGGGAACAGGTTCACCCGGCATTAACTCAATGGCACAGTCCCAGGGTCTATGTGGAGGTAGTTTGGAGGCCTCCACAGGGCTAAAAACATTGGCAAAGGAAGAATAACATGGAGGTGTGATCACTGAAAGTTTCTCGTTGGGACTTTCAATGGAGGTAGAATTCACGTGGACTGATTTAGATAATTCGTTTGCGATTTGAGGATGATCATTGAAGCATGTGAAGCACTTGCAACCCCAGCGAATGATTTTACCCATTTTCCAGTCGATCTCAGGTTGATGACGAATCAGCCATGGACGACCTAGGATAATGTCCGTCTGACAATTTTCAAGAATAAAAGGATAAAAACACTCCCGGTGGTCTTTCTCTACACACAATGTAACTGGTTTGATCTGGTAGTTGACATACCCATTATTGATGATCTCTCCAGTTACTGCGTGGATGGAGTATGGCTTCGGAGTGTTGATCCTCTTGAGCTTGAGTCTGGAAGATAATTCTCCCGAGATGAAGTCCCCTGCAGACCCGGAATCAATAATGGCAGAGACTGAAACGTTAAAACTAGGAGACATTAATGTCACTGAGATCGTGAGTGGGGAGGAAACGGAGGGGGTATTTAAAATTGAACTCACCATCAAGCGAGGAGGACGAGATGGACATAATCGTAGGAAATGGCCTGGTTTTCCACAATATAAACATAGCTTGAGTTCGTAGCGACGTTTCCTCTCTGCTTGGGATAATCTGCTGGTTTCCACTTGCATCCGCTCCACCCCGTGTGTTACCACTTGTTCAGTGAGATTCATTTGAGGAGTGGAAACTTGGTTCGGAATGTCACTGTAACAAACTTGGGATCGCTGATCTACCCGTAGGGCTTGTTGCATGAATTTTTCTAACCCCATGTTGTCATCATAAATGGCTAGTTGTAGACGGAGTGTGGGATTCAGCCCCCTTCGAAAACACTGTGATGAGTGCTTTCTCGTTCCACCCACTAGCTGAGGCCAGGGTTCTGAATTTCAACGAATACTCAGACACTGAATCTTTACCCTGTCGAAGTTGCAGGAGCTGATCGCTGACGGAGGAATCTCCCACTGGTCGGCCAAACACTTCTTTGAAGTGTGACTGGAGTTTCCTGGAACCAGAGGGTTTCTGCCCATCTTAGAGCTGGCCCAGATAATTGTTGTACAATAAAAGATATTTTGGATCTTTCTGTGGAATATTGATGTGTTTGTTGTTCCAGGGCCAGTGAACATTGAAGCAGAAAACCTTTGCAATCTTCCGCCCTGCCAGAGAAGGGCGCTGGTCTAGAGGCTGGGCTAGCAACGTACATCAGCGAAGGAGCGGATGTTGCGGAAGTGCTGGAGTGACTCGCTGCGTCCAGCGTTGGATCGATTTCTGGCTGTGTTGGATCCATGACGGTATTTTGGTCAAGCCTTCTGTCAGGATACACACTCGGAGACCAGGTAAGTGAATCCAAACACAGTGTTTATTTACAAGAATAAAGTGCAATTTACTAAACTCGTTAAATCATCTAAATCGACAACATGTATGTTAGACCCTATACCGATGTAGGATTGAGTGCGAAACAAACACAAATGAATCTGCCAGGTGAATTGTTCAAACATAATTTCTCACAGAACTGAACATTCCAGACACCAAATCACCAACCCCAGAGCCATAAAAGAAGGCTCCAGCCAGCCAGTCTCCACTGACCAACGAAAACCCCCAGCTAAGAACTTTATGGCCATGCAAGCTTCAAAGAAGATGAGCCCAACTAAAGGAAGAACTGGTCAATGTGAGATAGCTTGGAAAAGAATGATTGGCTCAGAGATAGCACAATTCAGCCCGATCAAGATAACAGCAGGAGCTGCTCGAGCCCACAACATTCCAGACCCCTCCTTCTTAAGGACCTCTGATAGACCTCAGGGTGTAAAATCGTTTCAAACCACAGAGCTGAGATTTTACCTATAACATAAATAAAATCATTCAAGAACAATTTTCAATGGACTTATAGATCAAGCATCATGCAACGACATGATTCTATATTGTTCCTACAATAGATGGGTGTATCTGATATGCTTAGATGCCATACAATTCATGTAATTGTTATAATTGTTAGATGTTTGAATGAAAATGTGGTGTTTCATATCAATATTATCGTACGTTCTTAATTCAAAGGATGGCTTGATTGAAATCTGTGGAAAATGTTTCGGATTCTTATAATAGTAATAATGTCTTAGCTGTGGCCTCTGTACTCTTTGCTAGAGCTTAGAGAGTAAAGAGAGCACAGATAAGCTTGATTTATGATAAGAAGTGAAGAGAACGCCACCTCCTAAACAAAGACAGTGTCTAATTGGTTAGAACTGATCCAGGAGGCTGGGCGGACATTTGAGTTTAAAATCTTAACACCAGAACAAAGTTTAGAGTTTTAGTGCAGAACCAAAAATGCAGCGGGAGATGAAGATCTAAGACAGACCAGTAACCATGTAAAACGCGCAGACGAAATAACCCAAATCAAGATCTGAAGAACATGGGTTAAACAGCTTCATTCAAGCCATCATCTACTCTTCTCAATTTCCTTTCTTTTCTTAGTTTCCTTTCTTTTCCGTTGTGAGTCTCGGTTCTAAGTTAAGTTTTGCCACAAGATTTCGAGCCACGTTTCTTCTGCAAAGCCAGCTTCAAACAAAGACTTTCATTCCGCCAGCACGCCACGTGACTGACCACGTGACCCAGACATCAAGCACGAGGAGACCAGCCAAGAACGACCGGGAAAACCCCTTTCACGCAACAAAAGGGAATCCCCAAAAGCAAAGACAAGCAAGTACTGCCTCCAGACTCTTAAGCTGAACTGGTGTATTTGATACAGATTTAATAACCTAGGAAACGATAGGTTAAACTAATGATTGATGGTTCATTCAGGTTGTGTCTTATAAGTGCATAGAAAATTGGGATTACATCATCTCACTCTTAAACTCACTCTTAAAACTTAATCTTTCCTTACTCTTTTCTTTCTGCAACGCGTATGAATGTGTATGTGTGTGTTTGTGTTAGATATTAGTTTTATGTGTTAGAATAATCAATAAAGTCTTGTTTGTATTCTAAAGAGAAATATTACTTGTGTTATTTTGCTTACAAATTTAATGTCTTAAACTTCTGATCTAAGTTACCTTGCTAACTATATAGTGTTTCACTATAGTTCGGATATTTATATCCGTTGCAGAGTTGATAGTTACAGCCAGTTCAAATGAACCGCGAACGAGTCATTTGCTCGGTTGTAATAAGTGACTCTTTTGAATTCCCTATAAATTAATTAATAATTCCTTTGAGCTAAATTGTAATCACTACAAATTACAAATATCCTACATTATATTGGTGGAGACAAATGCGGGAAGTTTAACCTAAAATTGTAAGCATATACGAAGTAATTATATTTTCATAGTAGCCTATGCGGAGGAGAGATCCGAACCTCCGAGTCTGTGTGTATGACGTATGCAGCGCGCGCCGCGCGCTCTGTTTGAATGAATGTCTGTGCTTGAGCTGTTACTCTAGTCTAGTCTGCCTCCCCATTTTATTCTTTTTATTTGTTATTTTATTCAAACTGCAGTAAAATAACCCAAGATATAAGATCCCACGCAACGATAAGGTAACAATTGAGCGTGTCCCTCGATTCTGAAATACTTTAATTATAGCTTAAGACATCTGCGTGTTCCAGAGTCTTTCAAATAGCTATAACGTTATGTGTGTTTGTATCAGTCAGAGAGCTGAATGAAATTAAAACTGCAGTAATTAAAATAACCATATTAGAACGAATATTCTCCTCATAGAGCGATGAGCGTGGTTCTAACGTTATTTATCTGATTCACCGTGCGTGTTCCACGGCGATGCGTGATAAACATCATAAGTATAACCTTATATTCGTCTGACTCAGTGCGTGTTCCACTGGGACGAATATTCTCCTCACAGATTAGTTTTTATTTCTCAGATTGTCAGTGCGTGTTCCACGGCAATTCCCGTGATATAAGCTTATCTGTGACTTTGTCTGTTCAATTAATTCGTGTAAACACTGCGTATGTCCGAGTGTAGTTGAATAGGAATTATTTAAAGTTGTGTTCAAGTAAAGCTTGATGTTGAAACTCAACCAACAGTTAAAAACCCTGTTGTTTTTGTGTGCTCGGATAACATTGCACAGAGACGTCGATCCGCCGAGATCGCTATAGTACAGCACAAAGCTGTCCTTTAAAGTTAATCACTCTTAAACAACTGAGTGAAGCCCCACGTCGTAAAACAGCTACGAGTGGTGTCCTTTAGTGCACAGTTTGAAATGCGCCGTCATTTCACGTAATACGACTGTACGTGCATATTCTCCAAACATTGCTGAAATGTGCCGACATTTCATGTAACTGCTTATTTGTTTACAAACTGCAATTCACAGTTCGCCCACTAGCGTTTGTTTTGTCGCCATAGTTACAATCGTGACACGGAAGTCTTAACCAACGCTTCCGGGAGAACTCTGACCCCAACGAACCCTTTGGTGGCTAGGCTAGCTAAGCTAAAGCTAAGCTAAGTAGTTGTTTACCATTGAGGCCTAACCTATGCTAAAGCCTTAAGCATTATTTACGGTTATCATTAATATTAACATCAGTGGTTAAATACCGTGTCTGTTTGAACAACGTTAAAGTGATTTAACCATTTAAACACCTCGACTGTTAAGTTACACCTGTTGGTCTTTTCTTCTTTCCTATTTTACCTGTCTCATACTTTACGCATATTTTTCTGTGAAAAGGAAATTTCGGTTCACAATTATTCATTTCATTTACCTGCATTTTACTTGAAAAGAAAATACTGGTTTATGATTATTAATTGTCAAATTCTAATTTGATCTAAAAAAGGGAAACATTAAATCAAGATTGAAGTTTTATTTTTCTAAACAGGTAATTTCTAACGATTTCTAGATTTATTTTTAATAAATCTAATTTCATAATTCTCATAATTTCTAAATTTCTCTTTTAGATTTAATCACTTCAGGTGAATAAGTCTTAAACTTTGAAAGTTAAGTAAACTTATTCAACCAACATTTCCCTATTACAAATATTGTTAGACTCATGCTTGCTCATTTATTATTGCGGTATATCCTCCTTTCCAGTTGTGGTTATAACCTTAACCATTCTATTTTACTCATTTACCTCTGTATTTAATTCCCCTTTTTCTTATTTTGTCCATCACATTATTACTTTCTTTCATCTTTATTACCTTTTCCTTTCTTTTGATTCCTAGCTTGGGAGTGAAACACCTGAGCCTCAATAGGAGACATTGGCATCTCACAACAAGTTTCAAATAAATCAGAGAGAACCCTCTCTTACAAAGTTTTATTTTTGAATGTTTAGTTGTTGGCAACTATCAATTCTATACTCGTAGTTCGACAAAGGCTCCAGAGCCATTTGTGGATCCAATCTCCTTCCCTCCTTTCCTTCTTACATCCTTCCTGTTCTGTCCTGCTTTCCCATCCTTCACATTTGTAGGAAACAAACCTGGAAGAACCATCAATCGAGTCTAAAGAAAGAAAGATAATCTTCCCAAAGAAAACAGTCATTAGGTATTTGATTTGTAATCAAACCCTCTCTTGTTCTCCATACTCTCTCTGTCTTTGTAAACACAATTTACAATTTGACATCTTATCCAAGATCAATTAACAGAGACAAGTGTTGAGCAACCGTCGCCTTCAAAGCATCCCAGCAGAGCTGTAAGCGGTCCAAACTGAAGGTGTGTCAATCCTGTCAAACTTAGAAAAAAGGTATCAGCATTATTATTGTATTATTTTTCCTTGTAAACATAAACAATAATATTGTTTACCTTTCTGGAAACAGATTCTCACCGATAGGAAGCATTTACGAGAAAAATAATATTTCTCCTACTTAAGAATTTTCTTTTTTGTTTGTTTTATTGAAATTGGTTTTAACCTCTCTCTCTTTTCCCCTTTCTCAGTTGAGTGACACATCACGAGTTTAAACCAGCTTTTCATTGATAGAAAATATTTATAAAAATATTTCTCCCACTGAAAAAAAAAAAAATCCTTTCAATTGAGATTTGTTTTAACCTTTTTCTCTCTTTCCCTCGCTCAGTTGAGTGACGAAGTGTCCACATCACTAGCCTACCTGTCTACACTGAGACCAACACTTAGACATTACAACACTTCACTATTGTTGTACAGTCACTGAAACGACACTTAGCTGTTCAACCACATACAGGCTTACACCCCACACAGATCTGTGTCAGTCTCTTCACCCCAGCGTGCCAACATGTCGCGGACAACAAACCCCTCTGACGTGGACGCCTGGCTCAGAGGCATCACAGACTGCCTCACACCAAAGACAATTGAACTGTTATTATTTTTAATAATAATCATAATTCTGAGAAGACTCCTGACACATGATTCAAGCCAGAATCAGAACCACAACCACGTGGAACTAACCAAGATCATCTGTTCCCTAAGCAATGCCTTCACAGCCCAGCTGACACTAAGCGACAAGCACATCACCCACCTTCAGGAGGAGCTGACACGTGCCCAGAGCCGCATGGACAAGCTGGAAGTGAAAGTCCAGGACGACTTCAAGCGTCAGACCACTGAGTTCCTGAGAGAGCTGATGCACACTCAACGCTGCGCAGACCAGCTCAAAACGAAAGCTCAAGACAAACTCATGCCTGATGTAGTGGAGCAAGAAACAAAGAAGCAAGTTGACAAGCTCCAAGAAGCCCTTGCAGTCACTGAACGTGACAAACAAGAATTAAAGACTGCCCAGATGCACCTGGTAAACCAACTCCAGGCTGCTGAACATCAGCTAGAGAAAGCTAAAGCTGACATTAAAGACAAGAACTCTAAAATTAATGCTCTGAAAGACCACCAGGAAAGGTGCAGTGCTGACATTGATCATCTGACCCAACAGCGAGATGACGCCAACGACGAGCTCTACGCGGTCAGAGATGAACTCCAGCACATTTTCCAACAGAAACCAGAGCCAAGAAGGGAGAGACCTCCCTCAGCATCACCACTGCTGAGCAGAACAGAGTCCTCCATCCAAGAACTGCCATACAACAGAAAAGGTGAATGGCCGCAACCCAAAACATCACCAGCCTTCACCACAGAACTGTTCACTGCCAACAAACAACGAGAGCTCATCCAGGCAGACTCCAAACCTGCACAGGGGATGACCTTTAAAGATCTCAACCAGCTGGTTAAGAATATCACTCAGTTCAACCCGAACTCCACGGAGGGCCAAGACATTGAAGCCTACATCCGAGATATCAACTTCCACCTAGAGGTGAGACCACATGTGACTGACAGAGACAGGTTATACCTCCTCCGATCCACATCCGGTCCAGAGGTACGAAGCTTCCTAGACCGACAACCTGCTCATTTAAAGTCAAACTTCCAGCTACTATGTGAGACACTGATAAAAGAATTCACAGGCCCAGAGTCGGAACACGGTGTGTTAATCGCCTTGGAAACCAAACAAGGTCGACACGAGACTCCCCAAGCCTACTACCAGCGTTTTCGACAAGCCTTCTTTGGTGCACATAACTCACCTGAACATGAAGAGGATGTGAATTTCAAAACCCTTTTTCTGAGGAACCTGCATCCCGGATTGAGTCATCATCTTCATGTCATGGCCAGCGCAGACACAATGACAATTCAACAGCTACGTGACCTGACGCACAAAGCCTACATCAAACAAAAGATGTCCTCAAAGAAAGGTTTGAAAACATCCACAGTGTCAAACTCCTTCAGCCAAGACACAAGCTATGCACTGGAAGACACCCAGTGGCATGACAACACCACAGTCCTTCGCAAGGTGCACAGAGAATGTGACCCCCAGGCCAATGACGGCTACCACACCAACTGCATGGAAAAGCCATGGGACCAGCCACGCTTCTCAATGAACCCACAAGAAGGAAACAACTGGAATCCTAACTGGACATCCAAAGGCTGTCAACCAACGCATCCAAAAGCATTCAATGTGAGTAATCGACGACGAAACTCACCTCGGCACTACTCAGTAAAACACAACACTGAGTGTGCCCAAGAACAAGACAGTTTACCCTCAGAAGACATGGAGCAACTAATGAGGCAAATGAAAGTGTTCATAGAAAACAAGCTGAACACGAATGACCAACAAGATGAGTCAAATTCACTATGACTAGTGATGGAACGGAAGACCAATGATCATCTGGTACACCTTCATAATGAAGATGACGACCACCTGTTCTACAACAACACAGAACAGAGGGGTCTCTCACAGCCCACCACTGACAAACACCCAGAGGTACCAGAAAACACCACACTGGCTTCCCATCACTCACAAAGAAACCATCACACAAGCTCCAAACTCAAGAACCACGTGTGTGCTACAGTAACCACATTAAGCACAGAAAGTCAGAAAGTCTGTCACAACCAGAAGGCATCACAAGAGGAATGCAACAACGGAGACAAAGTTTTGCACCACAGCTTCACGCATCCATGCCAAACTGCCTCCCAATGTCTGCCAGAGAACTTCCTGCCTTACTGGACTGACCCCCAGCAGATCATAGAAGATCCCTTTCCTAAGGCAAAGATGCAACCAGCCAATCTTCATCTAAGCTCATCAAAGCTAAGCCAAGGAGCACGTGGGCAAGCCTTCAAGAAAAGGGGGGAGCAAAACAGACTGAGACAGATCTGACCATGCACGCATACATACATACATGCCTACATACATACATACATACATACATACATGCACTACACTACGCCACTAACATGCTCACTAACACGTAGAGGTTAACCACATCTACCATGGAAAACATTCAGCAAACATGTTTTCCCCACAAGTAGAAACTAACTTCAGAAACTAGCTTAACGACTTAGCTACACTTATCATAGGAAACATGGTAGCTATCCATCCAACAAGTAGAACACCTCTCATTACACTGTGATACCTGACACCTTAGCTGCGCAACAGTAGTTATAAGCCATACAACTGCTCTGTTTTGTTTTACCTCTTCCTTAACTTTCCTTCTTCCTTTATTAGGTAAAATGCATGTCTACCCCCTTAAGGGTCAAGGTCATGGTAGTAGGATTGACGCACCACGCCTGACACTTGTAAGCCGCCTTAAAACGAATGTGAGCCAGAGAGCTCCATGCATGATGGGTCACATAATTGTTACCACAAATTATGTCACCAGAAAATAAAAGGTAAAACGTCTTAACGTAAAACAACTTAGAAGAGAAGATAACAAACAAACGTAATCACAGAATTTGATCAAAGAATCACCGTACCGAAACAAATTAGAATAACAATCCCAAAATTTAAACTCTATTCAATATAATAGACCATATTGAGAGAATGAACTTGAACTTTTAATACTTAAGTAATCTAATGCCCTGCACCAGTACAGTGACCAGTCATGGAGGTGTTGTCTTGTTGTTTGCTGTGTATGTGTCTGTTTCTTCTACCCGTGTTTTTCCAGCGTTCACCGATGTCTTCATCTTAACACATCGCCGAACGAAGAGGGGATATGTAGGATTGAGTGCGAAACAAACACAAATGAATCTGCCAGGTGAATTGTTCAAACATAATTTCTCACAGAACTGAACATTCCAGACACCAAATCACCAACCCCAGAGCCATAAAAGAAGGCTCCAGCCAGCCAGTCTCCGCTGACCAACGAAAACCCCCAGCTAAGAACTTTATGGCCATGCAAGCTTCAAAGAAGATGAGCCCAACTAAAGGAAGAACTGGTCAATGTGAGATAGCTTGGAAAAGAATGATTGGCTCAGAGATAGCACAATTCAGCCCGATCAAGATAACAGCAGGAGCTGCTCGAGCCCACAACATTCCAGACCCCTCCTTCTTAAGGACCTCTGATAGACCTCAGGGTGTAAAATCGTTTCAAACCACAGAGCTGAGATTTTACCTATAACATAAATAAAATCATTCAAGAACAATTTTCAATGGACTTATAGATCAAGCATCATGCAACGACATGATTCTATATTGTTCCTACAATAGATGGGTGTATCTGATATGCTTAGATGCCATACAATTCATGTAATTGTTATAATTGTTAGATGTTTGAATGAAAATGTGGTGTTTCATATCAATATTATCGTACGTTCTTAATTCAAAGGATGGCTTGATTGAAATCTGTGGAAAATGTTTCGGATTCTTATAATAGTAATAATGTCTTAGCTGTGGCCTCTGTACTCTTTGCTAGAGCTTAGAGAGTAAGGAGAGCACAGATAAGCTTGATTTATGATAAGAAGTGAAGAGAACGCCACCTCCTAAACAAAGACAGTGTCTAATTGGTTAGAACTGATCCAGGAGGCTGGGCGGACATTTGAGTTTAAAATCTTAACACCAGAACAAAGTTTAGAGTTTTAGTGCAGAACCAAAAATGCAGCGGGAGATGAAGATCTAAGACAGACGAGTAACCATGTAAAACGCGCAGACGAAATAACCCAAATCAAGATCTGAAGAACATGGGTTAAACAGCTTCATTCAAGCCATCATCTACTCTTCTCAATTTCCTTTCTTTTCTTAGTTTCCTTTCTTTTCCGTTGTGAGTCTCGGTTCTAAGTTAAGTTTTGCCACAAGATTTCGAGCCACGTTTCTTCTGCAAAGCCAGCTTCAAACAAAGACTTTCATTCCGCCAGCACGCCACGTGACTGACCACGTGACCCAGACATCAAGCACGAGGAGACCAGCCAAGAACGACCGGGAAAACCCCTTTCACGCAACAAAAGGGAATCCCCAAAAGCAAAGACAAGCAAGTACTGCCTCCAGACTCTTAAGCTGAACTGGTGTATTTGATACAGATTTAATAACCTAGGAAACGATAGGTTAAACTAATGATTGATGGTTCATTCAGGTTGTGTCTTATAAGTGCATAGAAACTTGGGATTACATCATCTCACTCTTAAACTCACTCTTAAAACTTAATCTTTCCTTACTCTTTTCTTTCTGCAACGCGTATGAATGTGTATGTGTGTGTTTGTGTTAGATATTAGTTTTATGTGTTAGAATAATCAATAAAGTCTTGTTTGTATTCTAAAGAGAAATATTACTTGTGTTATTTTGCTTACAAATTTAATGTCTTAAACTTCTGATCTAAGTTACCTTGCTAACTATATAGTGTTTCACTATAGTTCGGATATTTATATCCGTTGCAGAGTTGATAGTTACAGCCAGTTCAAATGAACCGCGAACGAGTCATTTGCTCGGTTGTAATAAGTGACTCTTTTGAATTCCCTATAAATTAATTAATAATTCCTTTGAGCTAAATTGTAATCACTACAAATTACAAATATCCTACACCGACTAAGCTACTGAAAGAGATGCTTCCAGAGTTCATAGATCCTCTTCTTAATGTCATTAATTCGTCTTTGTCTCTAGGATACGTACCAAAAACCTTTAAGCTGGCTATGATTAAACCGCTTGTTAAAAAAACGCAACTTGATCCTACAGAATTAGTCAATTACAGGCCGATCTCGAATCTACCTTTTCTGTCAAAGATATTAGAAAAAACAGTATCCTCACAACTGTGTTCCTTTCTTGAAAGAAATGATATCTGCGAGGATTTCCAGTCCGGATTTAGACCGTACCATAGTACTGAGACTGCTCTCGTTAGAGTCACAAATGATTTGCTCTTATCATCCGATCGTGGTTGTATCTCTCTATTAGTGTTACTCGATCTTAGTGCTGCGTTTGACACCATTGACCACAACATTCTTTTAAATAGACTCGAACATTATGTTGGCATTAGTGGAATTGCACTAGCATGTTTAAATCATACTTATCTGACCGTTATCAGTTTGTAGCAGTAAATGAAGAGATGTCTCATCGATCACAAGTTCAGTATGGCGTACCACAAGGCTCAGTACTAGGACCGCTGCTGTTCACTCTGTACATGCTACCATTAGGAGATATCATTAGGAAACATGGAATTAGCTGACGATACTCAGCTGTATATTTCTTCAAAACCTAACGAAACTTTATCAATTCACAAAATTAACGGAATGCATAGCTGATATAAAAAATTGGATGAATTGAAGCGAGTTCTGCCTTCTCTCTGCCAGTGAAGTCCATTCTGAAACGCGTCCGAAAATGAACAATAACTCAGCGAATACTCAGTCAAACAGGCATACAGACACACAGGCATGAAGCTTGAATTCTCTTCTTTTAAATGAAGTAATTTATATAAAAAACAAATATTCTCATCTTGTGAAATCGGTATTAAAAGAGAGCGATTCCAGTCGAGCTCATTACAGCTCATTCAAATGTAATGTGACACGCCCACGGAGAGCGCGTGCTATTCAAACGCAAATGTCTGAGGCAATCCTGCAAACCTGTGAACGCCCCCATATCAGCTCGCAAGTTTAACACAAGTTAACACAAGTTTAATCAGATCATTACTTGTTTACACCGTCTCGCAGCGCTGTGAGGAATAATACTAATGGAAAATGTACCTCAGAAGTGCAGGTATATCGAGGAGCGAGCTGAGGAATAGCCTACTGTAGTAAGTTTTTTTCCTTCTCACGTGAATCGGGTTTCTGTTTATGAATGAATGAACGGCAGAGATGCGCGCTGTTTACCACAGCTCGCAAAAAGACAGTTTAAATTTAAATCGCGTGTGTGAATGAATGATGATGTTTAAAAGGTCATTATAAGCCTTCCCTTTAAATAATTTTATTATGCTTTATTAGTGACACATTTGGGAAGAGAATATATTCCAAATCTGAAAATACAGTATGAGAACAATTAACTGCACAATTACTAGAAATGTTTACCTTGGATATTGTACAATTTGCAAGCAAAATTTGTGGAAAAAAACAACAAACCAGTTATATATTGTCCTTGCATTCTTGTGGCTCAGTCACACACCTGAATGAAAGGCTCATTACGTATGCAGCCTCATTATGCGGGCCCCATTGTCTCCGCAGGTGTGAATCACGCCCACCCGCATATGGCCTTTCCAAACAAAAAGTGTTTTACAAGATTTAAATCAATGTATTGTGTTATGTGAATGATTAGGCAGGATGATTTTCACATAATTTTGAAGAAAAAAATTCTAGGCAACGTCATCCATTAGTCAAAAGTCTTATTTACATATATTTAGAATGTGTTTTATGGCCTTATTTCAGAAACTTTAGTTTTTTGTTTTTGAAAAAACCATGCATAAACATTATTCTATCAAAAATACAAACATGTACATGCAAGTTATTCACATATTATGGTAGCCCTGTTTGTGCTAAATAGAGTGAATTTACACCTTTGCCATTAATATGTTTATAAGCAACTGAAAAAAGCACAAATGTCAGGGCATGTCAGAACATCTCAAGGACCCCAAAAACCCCTCAGACCCCAGAGGGTTAAACTCAAGTGAGCCTTTACATCGTCTTGCGAAACGACACTGGAAGACGATGCTCGACACAAACCAGCCGGACACGCGCACACGCGCGCCCCACCTTTTACAGCATCTCACTGAAAGAGTACCAAATCTGGCAAGTTTTGATCTCTCTAACAGCTGATTCCTGGTGTCTAGCTCGTAGGTCTGTGAATTAAGTTACCCTCTATCTCTTATCTCTTTATTTCTTTCTTTCTTTCTTTTCCATGTCATTCATTCCGATCACGTCATGTTCTTGTTTGTTTAAATGTTTGTTTGTTTTATTGTTTGCATTTTACGTACGTTTATATTTGTAGCTTATATAATCTCTAGGGTGTGCCATTTTGTTAATAAACCCATTTATACTTTTAATTGTCTCTGTGTTTGAAAAACCCACCTTATAAGTCACTATAAAGAAAAAGATCTATAAAGCTACATGCTCTATGTTAGACTACTCTGAGTAGTTTTAATTTATAAACCCAAAAAGGTTTTATGTTCGTGGCCAGAAGATAAACTTTCTTGGAGTTTGTAAACAGGGATACTCCTTCTTAACTGTGGTAGTCTTACATTTATTCGCGGGACGAATGACTGATGACGAGACCAGTTACAGAACGAGGTATTTCCGAAAGTTGATAAAGTAATGTATGTGCGATTTATGAATTATGACCATGAGTTATGATTAGTAATATTTCTAAAAATTCCCTATATCCTTGAGCTAAAATCGCCTTGACCCAGAGTCATTTACGTTACAGCGCGCTACAAAGACTACCGCTCAAGCGATCTGCAGAAGCATGGCTAACCTCGTCGTGCTCGAGTGCCATCTGTGGCTGAACCTTACAGATATCAAGGAGGCGGACAAGACGGTTTTCCTCGATACACCCATCTCCAGCATCGGTCTCTTTGGCCTGGCTGTTAAGGGTTTTTCCGAGAGGTACACTGAAGCTCAGAAGTCGTCCCAGGCTATGCAACAAAGCCAGTGCCTCAGGTCTCTCAACCCCGCCCTGCGGCTGATACCCATCGTCGCTCATAGAGAATATGTGCACAAATCACAACATAAGGGTATTAGGTCCCCCTATGATAGGCTGCCCAGCCCCAGTTGTCATTCAGACCTTAGCCACAAGGGTCCAGGTCTGGCAAGCCATCCCCTATGAACATCATAAATTGAGGTTATTCGCTCCAATTCGCTCGCAGACCCCCGCGATTTCAGGCGGTCGTCGAGACTTCGGTGGGTGAGAAGCAACGTAGCTCACGTGCTTCGTGCCGAAATTCAAAACCTGTTGAAAAAAGGGGCGATAGAATTAGCCCCCCCCCCACCCCCGCGCTGAGTCAGTCTGGGTTTTACAGCCACTACTTCCTTGTACCAAAAAAGGACGGCGGCATCAGGCCCATTCTAGATCTGAGACATCTGAACAAAGCCCTCATGCGACGACCGTTCAGAATGTTAACTACCAAACAAATCCTCACGCAAGTTCGCCTGGGGGATTGTTTTTTTTACGGTGGATCTGAAAGATGTCTACTTTCATATTCAGATAGCACCCCATCACAGGCCATTCTTGAGATTCGCCTTCGAGGGGCAGGCTTATTAATACACGGTCCTATTGTTCGGTCTATCCTTGGCACCCCGTACATTTACGAAGTGCATGGACACAGCGCTCTCTCCCCTGAGACATCAGGGAATGTGCTTGCTGAATTATCTCGACGATTGGCTCATCATGGCCCATCATCATGGCCCATCATTAGCTCATCCTGTGCTCTCTGAGAGCTGATCACGTCCCGTGCATCCAAAATTTGGGTGCGAACATGTTATCTCGAGACAACACTCCCCCAGGCGAGTGGTCTCTCAACCCTCAGACGGTCCGTCTGATATGGATATGTATTCGGCAGGGCGGAGGTCGACCTTTTTGCCACGAAGAGCAACACTCACTTCAAAACGTTCTTTTCAAAGAACAAGGACGCAATGGCCCATCCTTGGCCCATGTACGCCCTATGTATGCGTTCCTGCCTGTCTCTATGATCCCTCAGGTCATCAGACGGATAAGAGAAAGCAGATGCTCAGTCCTCCTAATAGCCCCCCTCTGAAAAACCGAGACGTGGTTCCCAGAGCTGGCTCAGATGACGGACATGGTCCCCTGGCCTGCCTGGAGCGACCCTAACTCTTGTTCCAGCCCCTTATTCATGAAACCCGACTCAGGTCCGGTTACTGTCACATTTATGTTGGGGTTATAATGGCTTGTTTCTGTGAGTCTCGAGATGTTTCCCTAGGCTCAAGTAGTATGCAGCCAGTTGCTAATAGTGCGGTGTGTTACATTGTGTCCCCACTGCATATTAGCTACGCAATACGAAGTGACCATTCTTGAAAGGTAATGTACTCGGTTACTAACATAACCTCGGTTCCCTGCGAGTAAGGGAACGAGTATTGCGTAGCGTGCTGCACTATTGCAAACTGTCAGAGGTTGTTGCTTCAGTCAATTAAACCTGCTATTTTGGCGAATTCCAGCCTATTTACATTTACATTTAGTCATTTAGCAGATGCTTTTATTCAAAGCGACAAATTAGCACTAAAATAAGCAAGTCATTGTGAGGAGGCAAAAACAACACAAGAAGTGCTCAAAATACCAAGTGCAGTCATTACTCAGAGTAGCATAATCCAGACAAAGGAGGATCGCTTTTAAAAGGAGGATTTCGTGTTTTTTTAATGAGGTTAAGTGCTCATGGAAGAGATGAGTTTTCAGTTGTCTTTTGAATGTTGTCAGGGATTCTGCATTCCAGATGACGGTGGGGAGATCATTCCACCAGCATGGAACCGTGAATGAGAATGTTCTGGAGAGTGATTTTTTTAGCTCTCTGTGATGGTACCACGAGACGTCGCTCGTTGACCGATCGTAGGTTTCTGGTAGGGATGTAGACTCGTAGGAGTGAGTGAAAATAGGAGGGAGCTGAGCCTGTGATAGATCTGTAAGCAAGCGTCAATGCCTTGAACTTTATGCGAGCAGCGAGTGATAGCCAGTGCAGAGAGATGAACAGAGGAGTGATGTGGGCCCTTTTGGGCTTGTTGAAGACAAGACGGGCTGCAGCGTTCTGAATCATTTGTTAAGGTTTAGTTGCGCATGATGGAAGACCAGCCAGAAGAGCATTGCAGTAATCCAGCCTAGATATGACCAGGTCCTGGACGAGAAGTTGTGTTGCATGCTCAGTTAGGAAAGGCCTGATCTTCCTGATGTTGTGCAGTGCAAACCTGCATGATCGAGTTGTCTTTGTAATTTGGTCTGTGAAGGTCAGCTGGTCATCAAATATTACTCCAAGATTTCTGACCGACCTTGATGGGGTGATTGATGATGAATCTATCTGGATGGTGAAGTCGTGTTGTAGAGACGGATTGGCAGGGAGGACAAGAAGCTCAGTCTTTGCCAGGTTGAGCTGCAGGTGATGTTCCTTCATCCATGCCGAGATGTCAGCCAGACAGCTTGAGATCCGTGCAGCTACTGTGGGATCATCTGGTTGAAATGAGAGGAAGAGCTGTGTGTCATCAGCATAGCAATGGTAAGAGAAACCATGTGCCTGTATGATGTGTCCCAGTGATGTGGTGTAGATGGAGAAGAGGAGGGGTCCAAGCACTAAACCCTGTGGAACCCCTGTGGTCAGTTGATGTGCTTTGGATACCTCACCTCTCCATGCGACCCTAAAGGATCTACCGGTGAGATAGGACTCAAACCATCGGAGAGGAGTACCTGTGATGCCCACTGATGAGAGGGTGGACATAAGGATCTGATGATTCACTGTGTCGAAGGCAGCAGATGCAGGAGAATGAGAACTGAAGATTTGGAAGCAGCTTTTGCGGTCCGTAGGGCTTCTGTGACTGATAGCAATGCAGTCTCGGTTGAGTGCCCTTTCTTGGAGCCAGATTGGTTGACATCCAGCTGGTTGTTCAGAGACAGGAAGGATGTTACTTGGTTGAAAGAAACTCGTTCAATAGTTTTCGCAATGAATGGTAGGAGAGAGACAGGTCTGTAATTCTCTACAAGTGATGTGTTTAATGTTGTTTTTAAACACAAGTTTAAAAGCAGTGGAGTTACCTGAGCCTGCTTGAATGCTGTAGGGAAAATGCCAGTATGGAGGGATGAGTTGATGATGTGTGTGAGTGCTGGGAGAAGTGTGGGAGAGATGGCTTGTAGAAGGTGTGAGGGGATGGGGTCTAGAGGGCAGGTGGTAGGATGCCTGGAGAGGAGAAGTTTAGATACTTCTTCCTCGGTTAGTGGAGAGAAGTAGGAGAGAAGATTATTGGCTGTGGGTGTGGTTGGTCTGGGTTCCTGTGTGTGTGGAGTTAAGAACTGACTGCTGATAGTTGTTGTTTTTTTGGTGAAGTTAGCAAAATCATCATCAGTTAACAAGGAGGTAGGTGGTGGTGGAAGTGGACAGAAGAGAGAGTTGAATGTCTTGAAAAGTGATCGTGTGTTGTTGATCTTGTTGTGGAAATATGAAGATTTTACAGCATGAAAATCCACAGAAAAGGAAGAAAGCAGAGACTGATACATACTCAGGTCAGATGTGTCTTTTGATTTGCGCCATTTCCTCTCCGCTGCCCTGAGTTTGGTCACAAACATCTTCGGGGGTGAACACCACTCAACAAACAGGTTCCACTTCAGGGCGTAAGCATGCCTCGTAGAGGGTGCTCTCGCAGAAGTGATGGTGTCTATGACTGGTTGTGGTAGATCACCTAGAACCTCCACGTCCCGTCCAGAGACCTGACATGGAGTTTCCAGAGATCTGGACGCGGGGTGGCATACGGTGCCCCGTCCCTGAGATAGAAGGTCCCCCCTCAGAGGAATGGGCCAGGGAGGGTGACAACTGGCAATGGAACAAGTCCGGAGAGGCAAACAGATCTATCTGTGTGGCCCCGAAGTGGTCTCAAATCAGCTGGACTGCCTGAGGATGGAGTCTCCATTCTCCCTGGGCCACAGGCTATCGTGAGAGCTCTGGGCGGCACGATTGAGCAGGCCGGAGATATAAGTGGCACGAAGCAACCTCAGATGCTTCTGACTCCATAGGCTGAGGTGGTGGGTGAGTTGCGTCATGCGAGGGGAGCGTAGACCACCTTCATGGTTGTTGTACGCAACGGTCGCAGTGTTGTCCGTACGGACCAGTACATGCTTGTGGAGCAGCTGTGTTTTGAGGCGTCTCAGAGCAAGGTGCACTGCTAGCAACTCAAGGCAGTTGATGTGCCAATGCAGTTGGGGGCCCGTCCAGATTTCCGCTACTGCATGCCCCTTGTACGTGGCCCCCCAGCCGGTGTTTGATGCATCTGTGGAGACCACAGCATACCTGGACACTTGTTCTAGGGGAACTCCGGCCCGCAGAAACGAAGGGTCTGACCAGGGCTAAGGGTTTGGCGCCAGGCCGGGGTGGCTGTGAAGCCAGTGCTGAAGCGGTCTCATATGGAGCAACCTGAGCGGTGTTACTGCGGATGCCATATGCCCCAGGAGCCTCTGAAATTTTTTCTCTTGACAGTATTTAATCAGGAATCATTCAGTAATCGCCTGTGTCGCGGGAGGATGGAGTAATGAAAGTACGCAGCCTTCAGGTTGATCTCTGCGAACCAATCTCGGGCACGGATGCATGCAAAAATGCGTCTCTGCGTTAGCATCTTGAATGGAAGCCTGTAAAGGGCCCGATTCAAGACTCGCAGGTCCAAGATTGTCTATAACCCACCACCTTTTTTGGGTACAATGAAGTACGATCTGTAGAAGCCAGTCTTCATCTCGGCTGAAGACCGGCTCTATCGCATCCTTCACCAGTAGGCCTGTGGTCTCTGCGCGCATGACAGGGGCACGTTCGCTCAACACTGAAGTGTAACGAACATCGCTGAACTGGGGCGGATGCCGGCCAAACTTAATCATATAGCCTAGTCTGATGGTACGGAGGAGCCAGCTGGACCGGCTGGGAAGCACTTTCCAGACTTCCACGAACCGGGCCAGGGGAAGCAGAGGCACCACAGACATACCCAGGGTGGGGTAGCGAGGTGGCTGACAGGGACCTGGCTCGGAAGGCGGCGGCAGGAGGACGCCGTCGTCGACGAGCAGGCGGAGGATCTGCCACCACCAGACGAGTGGAAGCAGCAGCGGGCCGCCGGGGCAGGATGTTCCGGATGGCCTCAGTCTGCTTCTGGGTGGCAGAGAACTGTTAGACGAAGTTCTCCACCACGTCGCCAAACAGCCCAACCTGGGAAATGGGGGAGTCCAGGAACCGAGTGTTGTCGGTGTGGGATTCCAAATTTATTAAAATGTTTACATTGAATTTAGCATGTTAAGGTTAGGTATAAATTATTATTATCAGAGTTTTCTAGCAAAAGACTCTGGTCAGTCCTGTTTTACTGAAACTCTTGGAGTTTGTGTTTTAGCAAGAAAGTCCTGTCAGTCCTGTACTCAGGTCTCAGCATTTGAATAGATATGCTGAGTGAATTAGGGTGGGCAGCACTTTCAGTCCAGAACAGGTTCCGAGACCTGTCTCATTTAGGTTCCTGCCCCTAAATGTATATAAACTGTAAGTGAACATTCACTTAGTCAGACTTGGTGACTGCAGCTACCGACAGTGATTTCGTGATTCGTGATTTCAATAAACAATCCTGCTGAAGAAACAACCAAGTCTCCTGGTCTTCGATTCTGAGTTCTCAACATCGGCATCCCTCATATCGGACAGGTTGAGCCAGAGATGGCGCTCCTGGACCACTAAGGTAGACATCGCCTTTAATAATAGCCACAAAGAAGGTGACAAAGAAGAATTAATGATATTAAGGAGAGGATCTATGACCTCTGTGTAATGAGGTCATTTCTTCGTACTCTGGTTACAGTATATGGAAATGTAGCGGGGAAGGATATTTAGGGGGCACAGGTAACTTCCTGTCACTCTTAGTTCCGTAGCGGGGAAGGCTATTTAGGGGCACAGGAAACTTTCGCTCGTTCTTTGTCGGCTCACACTAAAGTTGGATCACAGGACAGGGGCAACAGCACGTGCGATATAAAGCAGAGGGACGCCAAACATTGAGTGCAAGCTCAGACAGACGATTGCAGCAGTAGTTGGCTTACACTGCCGGTTAATGAGAAAACGGACGAATTTGCTTGTAAGTGTACATATACATTGAACATACTTTTATTAGAATGACAATAATACAAAGTGAGTGACAATTATTTTCTTTTGTTGCTCTTAGTGTTGCCCACACAGTGTGCACGCATTATAGGCTGGCTGGGTACAATGATGTGTAGAACATGTTTGGTAGTTATGTTTATGTGTATATGGTAAAATGTGAGAATGTAGTCTTATAATTGTGTTTTTTCCTTGTAGAAAACTGTTAGTGTGATTGCCTGTCGCTGTTTTTCTTTCACCTTGTAATTTCTTGTGCCTAATTTGTTTGTTTATTTTCTTTTCTTTTTATTTTATCTGTACCAATTTGGGCTAGTGCAACGTGCAATACTTCACACTTTTGTAGTCAAGTCAAGTCAAGTCATCTTCATTTATATAGCGCTTTTAACAATGTAGATTGTTTCAAAGCAGCTTTACAGAGATAAGCGTATAATTTAAGGTAACAGAGATTGTTTTGGCTTTATAGCAGAGTTAAGTTATTTTCCATCTAAAGTTAGTTTTGATTAATTTGCTTCCGTCGCAACGATTTCTTATTGTACAATTATACTGTAGTCTAATCAGATGGTGATGACCTTTATACTTTATACTTATACTTGTTATACTTGTTTGACCCACTTTGGTGTGTTGGTTGCAGTGTGGATCTATTAATGTAGCTTTTTAATCAATACAAACTAGGTTTATGCATGTTGTGGTCTTTTTAATAGACATTTATTAGTATTAAGTGTGGAGTTCAGTGGGTCTTATCAGTATAAGCCATGAAGTGTGTATATTGTTGATTTTCTTATAGTATCTGTGACTATTACAGCAAATTGTAACTTAAGAGTGGGTTGTTGTGGGTCTAAGTGGGCCTGTATCTTGCCCAGTTTTATAGTGTTTATTTCTACTTTTTATTTTTTCTTTGTGAATAAATTATGAAAATGAGTTTCCAGCCTCTGGTCTGTTAATTCTGGACATATATTGAACCGACTAAAATTAGGGTGAGAAGATAGAAAAATATTTGTTATCTATACGACATCCCCTTACTACATCTGGAAGCATCTATTTCAGTAGCTTAGTCAATATAGGGTCTAACATACGTGTTGTTGATTTAGATGATTTAACGAGTTTAGACAATTCTTCCTATCCTATTGCAACGAATAAATAAATAAAAATGTACGTTTGAGCTCATTAGCATATGTCATTAAAATAAATGTTTCATTTAGAATTGAAGTCTCCCTTTTTAGTTGCAGGGTTGTAACAATATATATTTAATTTCTGCTCGTGCCATCTAAGGTTCATTGTGTCAACTTTGACCATTAGCTGGCGCTTATCCCTTTTTTTGTTACACAGCAGAAAAAATTAGGAAGCAGTGCTGGTAGAATGCATGAAGTTAAGTCGCCACTTAGGATTGGTCACTTGTCTGTTTCTTTGAATCTGTTGATTTGTCAAACATGCAATTGCAAGTTTCTCATTTACTCCTGATAATAAGTCATCTGAGGTTATTCATTACAGCCACAGTAAACTCTGAAGACCAATTATAGCCATTATGGTTTGCTGTTGAGTAAATGTGCACCTCAGGGTGCTGTTAACACCTGTGCTGAATGCAGAGATGATCTATTCATTAGAGGCGTGAAAGCAACACATTTAAACACACAGTGAATGTACTGATGCAATCGCTGCTGCTCATTATTCAGGGGCCAGTTACATAATATTTTGTTTTGATGTATTTTAAAAGTAAATGAAGTAGAACTTTTATTCGACAAGTAGATATACAAAGAAATCCTTTCGGTGCAGGTGCCAACAGTACAGAGAAACACATTACCTATATTACCCCCACCAACAAAACAAAATCAAAGAGAGCTAATGATCTTCTCAGTCAGACATTGTTACTAATAGCTCTTGTGGCAGCCTGATTCAGTTCTCTCAGGCAGTGTTGTTTAAACTACTGCAACTATCACAGTATTAACAACAATAACAACAGGTTGACTTCCTGTTGTCGAATGCGCATGCGTCGCGTCTGAACGCGTTGTTGTCTTTGGAGCTCCATCGATTTGATTTATAATTCTTGATTTTACTCTTTAAACTTACTTATAACAAACATTTTCTACTTTTCCTCACTGAGAAGCACTACTGCTCAAACCTCATAGTTACAATGCGGACTGTTGAGCAGACGCGTCTCAAGCCTGTTAGTGATCCAACGCTGGATACTCTTATAGGTTACGTCCGTGGATCACGGCTGAACGCGTCTTCTCAACACTCACTTACAAACATTTTTCGCCTATCGTGCGTCTACTCTACAACCGTACCACTAAAAAGACGGATTATATCTAAGACTTCAGTCATAAATTAGTATTAATATTGTTAGCATCACTGGTAGCGTAGTTGCTAACTTACTGTCCATCTGTTAAAATGGCAAATATATCAGATGTAAGTAGTCTACCTTTTGGTGCAGGTGAAGACACATTTGAGCTGCACGCGGTGCAGTCTGAGCTGGAAGCTGTTGAGAAACAGATCCACGACCTTTTAGTGAGACAAGCCGAACTGATAGACCGGCGGTTAGCTCTTGAAACATCACGCGCCGATGCACACAAATCAGAGATTAACATTACTAACCCGCTGATTCCCACCTCGTCTACTCCGTGCGTTACTCAGCATCGGTCCCGAGCGTCGAGGTCGAGATCAGCCATGGTCTCGTTCACTCCGGCTCCAACACGCCACCACGAAGCCTGGATATTTTTCGCAGCGGAAGACGCGAGTCAGGTCTAGACCAAGACCCTCTCCGACCCTCCCGGTTTTCGAGTTATCCACACAAAACCGCCTCTCCCTTCTTCGCGAAACCGAACGCGATGCTGTGATCATCGGCGATTCCATCGTTCGGCACGTCCACGCTACGTTAGGTAAGAGTAAGGTGCACAGTCACTGCTTTCCTGGTGCTCGTATTTCTGAAATCGCTGCTCGCTTTCCCGAGATTCTGAACAGTGACGAGCGCGTCGGAACTTTGGTATTGCACGTGGGAGTGAACGACATCAGGCTGCGCCAGACAGAAGTTCTGAAGAAGGACTTCAGGAATCTGATCGATACGGTACGCAGCACATCGCCTGATATAACGATCATTGTGTCAGGACCGCTTCCCACGTACCGTCTAGGACATGAAAAGTTTAGTAGATTATTCGCGCTAAATGAATGGTTAACGTCATGGTGCAATGAGCAGAAACTGCTCTTTGTAAATAATTGGAATCTGTTTTGGGAGCGTCCTAGGCTTTTCCGTGCTGATGGCTTACACCCAAGCAGATTCGGAGCGGATCTTCTGTCGGATAACATCTCCAAAATGTTAAATACCTTTTGACTAGTAACCAAAAGCCCAAATCATAGTCTCTGCTGCACCAAATTAACTGATATAAATACTAGTGTAGAACATTGCATAGAAATTGTGTCTATTCCTCGTTTAGTGCGATCAAATCATAAATCTACTGCAGGATCTAGGAAAAATCTAATTGTTATTAAAACAGAAAATGTTGCTATTAGTAAACAAAAACAATTTCTAAAGCTAGGTCTTTTAAACATTAGATCACTCACACCTAAGGCAGTTATTGTAAATGAAATAGTCACAGATAATAGCATCGATGTACTTTGCCTTACTGAAACCTGGTTTAAACCAAATGATTATTTCGGTCTAAATGAGTCTACTCCATCAGGATACTCCTATAAACATGAGCCCCGTCTGATTGGTCGTGGCGGCGGTGTTGCAACAATCTATAGAGATTTTCTTAGTGTTACTCAGAAAACGGGTTATAAGTTTATTTCATTTGAAGTACTTGTACTAAATGTTACGCTCTTAGATGCTAAAAAAACATCCCTATTATCTCTAGCCTTGGCTACCGTATATAGATCGCCAGGGCCTTACGCTGATTTTCTAAAAGAATTTGCAGATTTTCTCTCAGACCTATTGGTCAATGTCGATAAAGCATTAATTGTTGGAGATTTTAACATACACGTAGATAATCAAAATGATGCGTTAGGGGCTGCGTTTATAGATTTATTAAACTCCTTTGGGGTTAAGCAAAACGTTACCGGACCAACTCATCGTTTTAATCATACACTCGATTTAATTATATCACATGGAACCGATCCAACCGATATAGATATCATTCCACAAAGTGATGATGTCACTGACCATTACATGGTAACTTGCATATTACGTACTCCTGTAATATGTCATGCTGCGCCGCATTATCGATTAGGCAGAACAATCCTTCCATCCACCATAGATAATTTTTCAAATTGCTTATCGGATCTGTCTCAGATGCTCAGTGAACCCAAACAAACAGATGAACTAGAGGAACTAACCAGCACTATGAGCACCATTCTCTCTGGAACACTGGATATTGTTGCACCTATTAGACTAAAAAAGGTCAGAGAGAAAATTAAAGCACCATGGTACAACAATACTACGCGTGTTCTAAAGAGAGAAACCCGTAATTTAGAGCGTAAATGGAAACAAACTAATTTAGAGGTCTTTAGAATCGTGTGGAAAGACAGTATGTCACGTTATAAAAAGGCCCTAAAAGCGGCCAGGGCTGAGCACCTCCGCAATCTAATAGAAAATAACCAAAACAATCCTAGGTTTTTATTTAACACCGTGGCTAGACTAACAAATAAACAAGCGTCACCTGAACAAAATATTCCGTTACAGTTTAGTAGTAATGATTTCATTAATTTTTTCACTGAGAAAATAGAAAACATCAGAACCACAATTATAAACGTTCAATCCTCAATCGCACCTTATAACTCAGCCTCGATTATCACCCCGCAAGAACAATTACAGTGCTTTACAACTATAGAACAAATAGAGTTAAATAAACTTATAACGTCCTCTAAAACAACAACATGTTTATTAGATCCCATACCAACTAAACTACTGAAAGAAGTGTTACCTATAGTGGAAGAGCCTCTCCTCAATATTATTAACTCGTCTTTATCTTTAGGTCATGTTCCAAGAACATTTAAACTGGCAGTTATAAAACCACTCATTAAGAAACCACAATTAGACCCAAATAACCTAGCAAATTATAGACCAATTTCAAATCTTCCTTTTATGTCTAAAATACTAGAAAAAGTGGTGTCTGCCCAACTAGGCTCTTTCTTACAAGAAAATGACATCTATGAAAAGTTTCAGTCTGGATTCAGACCGCATCATAGCACTGAAACTGCGCTCGTTAAAATCACAAATGATTTACTCTTAGCTTCTGACCAAGGCTGTATCGCAATACTAGTTTTACTTGATCTTAGTGCTGCGTTCGATACTATAGATCACACAATACTCTTAGATCGACTACAAAATTATACTGGTGTTCAAGGACAAGCATTAAGCTGGTTCAGATCATACCTATCTGACCGATACCATTTTGTCTATTTAAATGGAAAAAAATCGATCATAACTCCAGTAAACTATGGAGTGCCGCAAGGATCTGTGTTAGGCCCTCTATTATTCTCAATATATATGCTGCCACTTGGAAATATTATAAGGAAACATGGAATTAGTTTCCATTGTTATGCTGATGACACTCAAATATATATTTCATCACGGCCGGATGAAAACGCTAAATTATCCAAATTGACAGAGTGTGTTAAAGATATAAAAGATTGGATGACGCTCAATTTTCTTTTATTAAATCCTGACAAGACAGAGGTAATACTTATCGGTTCAAAAAACCGCCCACAAAACCTCTCACAATACAACTTTAACCCTCTGAGGTCGACAAACGCGCCGGCGCGTTTTGCTGGATTTTCTCCACATTGTAGCACTATAAACTTAAATTACTCAGTCATTTATAGTCATACAGAAAAAAGAAATATAAAAAAAGAATCTGTGATATTTCTCCTTTTGTATGTGTCCACTTACAATCAAACCAAAACATTGTGCTTTTGTAAAATAAAGAAAATAAACAGGGTGTGCGTTCTGCCTCTCCGTCGCGGTGAACTTTTTTTTCTTGAGCACGTCTATAAACTGAAACAAAACTCAGCGAATACTTGTCACACATTTATGAGCCATATACCTTTATAAACATTTAAGTGTGTACTTTTAAATGATCGGATTCAAAACGAAAACAAATATTCTCTGTTTAAGTAATTTGTATAAAACCAACAAGATGTCCAGCTTCTCAAACGCTTCCTCATTACAGTTAATTTGGCCACGCCCACTCGCGCAAAAGATATTCACATGCAAATCTCCACATGGACCGCGTCTCGCTCATTACCTCAACAACAAAACACTTCACTTCGCTTTTCGTCGAGTTTGAAAGACGCGCGGTGAGCTTACATTGGAATTACCTCAGAAGAAAAAGAACGATATTTGAAGACAAGAAAGGTGTAAGGTAAGAAATTCTTACATATTAGTTTGTTATTGTTGCATAAATGTCACGTTGCAGTTGAACTGTTGCTAGATATATGGGGAATATTATAATATTTAGACCCGTGTTTACTGTTACTGTGTTTGTGGATATCTGCTCAAACGTAGATATGTGGTAACCATAATGTTTTATATTTGAGCGCGATCGCGTTTGAATGTATCATATTTTCCTGCGCGATCGCGTTTGAATGTACACATCATATTTTGGATGAAAGCAAAACGCAGCAAACGGCTTCATGTTTTTATTATTATCTCATTTCATATCATCATAACGGATGGAAACATTTGAAGTAACATGATAATCAATATATTTTTCTCTAGCTTGGTTGTTACTGAAATCTTTTTGAAAATATATATAGGCTGCTATATTGTTATTATTTTATGCAGCACTGCGCATAGCCTATACCTACAAGGCACAACAAACCTGGTGTTCATTATACTGTATAATATATTGTTGGAAACATTTGTGTGAGTGTGTGTGTGTATTCTGTGAATTTTAAAAAACAATTTTAACAAGAAAAATCTAAAATGTATTCCCAAAATCGTGCAGGCCTTTCTCCTGATATCAGTATGTTCACTTTTTTTTTTTTTTTTTTTTTTTTTCAGGGCCTAGATGCCACTGAGTCCTGCTGACTTCAACGTTCACAGTACATGTCTCTGTACATGAACATGGTACTTTTTTGTTGTGTATCTTTGGATTATGTTGTGTTGTAAATAAATCCAAACAATTTTAAAAGCCATTCTTTTTTAAATCTCCTCATTCTTTGTGCAAGGGTGGTCAGAATGATGGGCCCTGATAAGCTCCTAATAGGGCCATTAGAGAGGTTCTTTGTCTTTCTCAGGTGTGGAAAGCTTTCATATTAATGAGATGATCCGCCCCTTCGCATATTGCTTTATCACACAAAACACGTCGTAAAATTTTTAAATCAATATATTGTCTTCTCTGAATGAGCAGTCAGGGTGATTCTCACATAGTTTTAGAGCAAATATTCTAGGCTACGTCATACAATTTTCAAAAGTCTTGTGAAGAAATAATCAGTATGGGTTTCATGACCTTATTTCAGTGAGAATTTATTTTTGTATTTTCACAAACCACGCATAAATGTCATTATCTCAAAACTACAAACTTTTACATACATGCTGCTGATATATTATTGTAGCAGAGTTTGTGCTGAATACAGTGTAATTAGACTTTAGCCATGAAAATGTCACAAGTAACAGAAATAACCAGAAATGTCAGAGCATGTCAGAACACCTCCAGGGCCCAGAAAACACCTCAGACCTCAGAGGGTTAACATAGTAGGATGTCCTGTTACTTTATCCTCTACAGTAAAAGACCTGGGTGTTATACTTGACTGCAACCTGTCTTTTGAAAATCATATTTCATATGTTACAAAAAACAGCCTTTTTCCACCTTAGAAACATTGTTAAGCTACGTAATATCCTATCTGTTTCTGATGCAGAAAAGTTAGTTCATGTGTTCATGACCTCGAGACTAGATTACTGTAATGCTTTATTAGCTGGTTGTCCTGCATCCTCAATAAACAAGCTACAGTTAGTCCAATATGCCGCCGCTAGAGTTCTTACTAGATCAAGAAAATATGATCATATAACACCAATTTTATCATCACTACATTGGTTACCTATAAAGTCCCGTATTAATTACAAGGTATTGCTACTGACTTATAAAGCCCTAAACGGCTTAGCTCCAGTCTATTTAACGGACCTTCTATCGCCCTATAATCCATCGCGCTCTTTAAGGTCACTAAATTTTAGGCTTTTGGTCATACCTAGGATATCCAGATCATCCAAAGGAGGGAGATCATTTTCACATTTAGCTCCAAAACTCTGGAATAGCCTTCCTGATACTGTTCGTTGCTCAGACTCGCTCTCCCAGTTTAAAACTAGATTAAAGACGCATCTCTTCAGCCAGGCATTTATATAATAGTTTTAATCTTACAGTTAAATCCGGTCTCTAGTTCATAAACGGCAGAGGAGAACTGGCCCCCGACTGAGCCTGGGTTCTCCCAAGGTTTTTTTTTCTCCATTAGGTCACCTGATGGAGTTTTTCGGTTCCTTGCCACTGTTGCCTTTGGCTTGCTCAGTTGGGGATACTTAATTTAATCAATCAATCAACAATACTATTGATCAGCATTACCGAACGTGGACGTTTTACACTAGAAACAAACACTGATGTACTATTTTATTTAATACTGTGAAGCTGCTTTGATACAATCTGCATTGTGAAAAGCGCTATATAAATAAAGTTGACTTGACTTGACTTGAATTACATTTACCTTCCGGTAGCTCAAACAGTAGAGCATTGGTGCTTGCAACGCCAAGGTCATGGGTTCGATTCCCAGGGAAAGCAAGAGCTGATAAGAATGTAAATGTGTACCTTGAAATGTAATGTAAGTCGCTTTGGATAAAAGCGTCTGCCAAATGCATAAATGTAAAACTTAATATGTGTAATGATGTTTTATATCATTTTAAAAACAGAAACACAAGCTAAAACACTTCGTTCTGAAACAGTATCAGTTGTCATTTTTAAAATGACAGTATAGAAGATTTGGCCCATAGCGGCTTTTATGATACTGTTATGGTACTTGCGACGTGAATGTAGACCACCCGTTGCAGTGTTGTCTGTCCGAACCAATATGTGCTTGTCCTGAAGCCACGGTCAAAACCGGCGCAGAGCCAGCAGAACTGCTGGCAACTAGAGTTGAGCCGGATACTCGGCTGAAACGAGTATCCGGTACGGATAAAGCACTTTTGTCGAGTATGAGTATTATACGAGTAATACGAGTCAATGTCTGTGCTCGGATTTTAAAAAAAAAGCAAGTTATGTTGAGATTAGGGCTGGGCGATATATTGATATAAAGAATATATATATATTTTTTTTTAAATGCTATATGGAATTAGACCATATCGCATATCGATATAGCTCAAATTTGCGCTGTGATCCTTGCTCCAAGCAGCAGCAGACCCTGAGCTCTCTGCACTGCTCCCTCCCCCCGCCCCTCCTTTTCCACTTTGCGTGCGTGTTTAGAGCACGTTATGTTATAACATGAAATAAAGTCTTTTTTTTTTTTTTCTTGTCCTGTCAGCCGTTATACTGTAGTCGTAGCGCACACTCAATTGCACGCGCAAATGCGGCGGCGCGCGCTGTGTATCGCCTCACTGTAGGCTATATAAAGTGCAAAAGAAACTATGAGCATGCAACGCCGTTACGTTGTAAATTACACGAAATAAAAGTAATGCAGGTATGATTTTCATTCTATTCACCAGGAGCAGTTTCCATGTTTCATTAACAGTTATTGTTAGTATTGTGTATTCACCATGGTAACTGTCATTTCCATATTAACCCCAAAATGCCACTATTTTTCTTTGTGTTATTTTTTTATATTTTTAAATGACTGTGGTGGCTCATACCAACATTGTATTAACAAAAACTAGTTTGGGACTGCTATTTAATACCTTTAGCATAGGCCTAATGTTTATTTATTAATACTAGTCTTTACTATTAGTCATATTCTTACAATTTATGTTAAGTAAAGGGGGACAGTACTTGTGTGTGTGTGTGTGTGTGTGTTAACAAATTTTGAAAAAAATAAAACATGAAAAATAAAAAATATTGGGATATATATATCGAAATTCAGCCTAAATATATCGGGATATGACTTTTGGTCCATATCACCCAGCCCTAGTTGAGATGAAAACTCTTGTTCATTACATTTTACTTCATAATTGCAACAGCATGTGTTGTATTCATTGTTGCAAAACTTGTTCTGTAGTTCGTTTGTTATCGTGATCAAAACCATTGATCTGAAGCTCAATGCTGATGCTGTCATGTAAATAGTTTTCTAATCAGCAATAAATATAACAATTTCTGATCAACCCATATCAATTGCATGCTTAAAATAACATACCGGTTAAAGCCCCGCCCATTTCAAGACAACACGACCCACTTCCGGGTTAAAGCCCGCCCACTTCCGGGTTAGGCCCCGTCCAGTCCGAGTACAGATACAGATACTTCATATGGTTAACAGATACAGATACAGATACAGATAATGCTGTACTCGCTCATCCCTACTGGCAACACGAGGCAGTTGATATTAACCCTCTGAGGTCGAAAAACGCGCCGGCGCGTTTTGCTGGGTTTTCTTCACATTGTAGCACTTTAAACTTAAATTACTCCGTCATTTATGGTCATACAGAAAAAAGAAATATAAAAAAAGAATCTGTGATATTTCTACTTTTTTATGTGTCCACTTACAATCAAATCAAAACATTGTGCTTTTGTAAAATAAAGAAAATAAACAGGGTGTGCGTTCTGCCTCTCCGTCGCGGTGAACTTTTTTTTCTTGAGCACGTCTATAAACTGAAACAAAACTCAGCGAATACTTGTCACACATTTATGAGCAATATACCTTTATAAACATTTAAGTGTGTACTTTTAAATGATCGGATTCAAACTGAAAACAAATATTCTCTGTTTAAGTAATTTGTATAAAACCAACAAGATGTCCAGTTTCTCAAACCCTTGCTCATTATTTTTAAGTTGACCACGCCCACTCACGCAAAAGATATTCACATGCAAATCTCCACATGGAACGCAAACGCGCTCGTTACCTCAACAACAAAACACCAAAACACTTCACAAGTCTCTGCTTTTCGTCGAGTTTGGAAGACGCGCCGTGAGCTTACATTGGCCCCAGAAGAAGAAGAACGCTATTTGAAGACAAGAAAGATGTAAGGTAAGAAATTCTTACATATTAGTTTGTTATTGTTGCATAAATTTCACATTGCAGTTAGGGTTGCCAACTTATGGAAAGGAAAATAAGGAACAATCGTGGTTCTTTATAGGAAAATAAGGGACAGAATAAGGGACACCCAAAATATTTGTAGTGTACCACACAGTGCATATCATTTCAGCATCTACAGTTAAATATGTGTACAAAAGATGTATAAAGGTTCTCAGACAAACACATTTGGGTCATTTCGGAAAAATCAACCAAATTTCAGACACTTTCCCAGCTCATATCTTTGATTTTGTTAAAAGAAAATATTCTGAAGAAAGACAAACGTAAATGAAGAAGAAAGCCAAAATATTAGGCTACATGTGATGGATGTCTATTTACTGAGTAATTTACAGTTTTGTAAAATGGGTCAAAATGACAATTTTCACCTAAGATTTGGAGTCCGATTACAGGGGGGTTAAAATGACTTTAAACCTGCAGCATTATTTTACTTTTACACAGAGATTGGTAGGTCTATTGGTTGACTTTAGCCAATCTTTGTTTCATTATAGCTATGCCAACGGTGACATTTTAAAAATGGGAAAAAGCAGTACTTTTGTTTTTTGCCCAAAGTTTGCATGCCTGCAACTCATATTAAAAATATCTTAATATTCTCTTAGATTCTAATTCTTAACAAACTTTTCTTTTGGTTTCTTAATTTTTAAGGCCAAATATGGTTAATTAAGTCCCAATATAGGGATGTTAATGTGGCTCCATGAGTAAGTTAGTTTACATTTTCAATGGTCGCACATTTTCTGAAGAACAAATAATGTTGAAACTAGAAATGTATCTTGTTTTTTTTTTCTATCAACACAATTGAACATTACTAGAGTGCCATAAATAGTATTTTTCCAAAGTTTGTGTGTCTGTAACTCTAAAAATAATAAAGATACCTTAATATCCTTCTAAATTCTCATTCTTAATAAACTTTTCTTTTGTAATCTTCATTTTAAAGGCCATATATGGTTCAGTCCCATAGAAATAATGTGGCTCCATGTTCAAATTGTTGAATTTGACCTATTTTCAATATATAGCTACCAACGAATATTACTGTATCATCAACCTCTATTCAAAACGATAACGTTTTTTTTTTTTTTTTGGTCAGGAAGATACATAGATGGCATAAAATTTAAAAGCACAATAATTAAACGTCTTTTTAAAAAAAAGCATTTAAACAATGGCACTTACAATTTTGAACTAGGCCTAAATGTTTTTGCAAACATGTATGAATAAATGAAAAGTGCATACTTTTCAGATAAAGAATGTTGGACTCATGAACAATAATCACGTTGTTTGTAGTCGCCCAAACTGATTAGCCGGAATCAAAACGCGGACAGTGAAAGAATGGATTTGCCGTTAGCGCGAGTCCCGATGGCTGTGAAGCGGGAGCGACAGCCGGTAGAGGATTTTGCTGGGTCTTAAAGCCTTCCGCGAAAGGCTATGTTTGCAAATCAAACAAAGATTTATCTCAGAGAAATGGTTAATTCTTAATTTAGATCGTATGCCTGAAAATACGGGACAAACTGCGTTCCGTATGGCTTTCATACGGGACGCTTCATTGATGCCTTAAATAAGGGACGATTCCGTATTATACGGAACGGTTGGCAACCCTAATTGCAGTTGAACTGTTGCTAGATATATGGTGAATATTATAATATTTAGACCCGTGTTTACTGTTACTGTGTTTGTGGATATCTGCTCAAACGTAGATATGTATATGGTAGGCCTAACCATAATGTTTTATATTTGAGCGCGATCGCGTTTGAATGTATCATATTTTGGATCGCGATCGCGTTTGAATGTATCATATTTTGGATCGCGATCGCGTTTGAATGTATCATATTTTGGATCGTTTGAAAAGCAAAACGCACCAAACGGCTTCATGTTTTTACTATTATCTCATTTCATATCATCATAACGAATGGAAACATTTGAAGTAACGTGATAATCAATATATTTTTCTCTAGCTTAGTTGTTACTGAAATCTTTTGGAAGATTTATATGCTGCTATAGGTTATTGTTAATTATTTTATGCAGCACTGCATAGCCTATGCCTACAAGGCACAACAAACCTGGTGTTCATTATATTATATATTGTTGGAAACATTTGTGTGTGTGTGTGTGTGTGTGTGTGTGTGTATTCTGTGAATTTTAAAAAGCAATTTTAACCAGAAAAATCTAAAATGTATTCCCAAAATCGTGCAGGCCTTTCTCTTGATATCAGTATGTTCACTTTTTTTTTCTTTCAGGGCCCAGATGCCACTGAGTCCTGCTGACTTCAACATGAGTCTCTGTACATGAACATGGTAAAGTGAAAATCAAACACCTTGGAAATGAAAGGTATGTACAATATTTTTAGGAATGGCTCAAAGGTCTCTTTCTTTGGATCATTGTTTTCAATGAGTGCTTTTTTGTCATTTGTTGTGTATCTTTGGATTATGTTGTGTTGTAAATAAAACAGTCTAAAAGCCATTCTTTTTTAAATCTCCTCATTCTTTGTGCAAGGTTGCTCAGAATGACAGGGCCTGATAGCTCCTAATAGGGCCGTTAGGGGAGGGTCTTTGTCTTTCTCAGGTGTGGAAAGCTTACATATTAATGAGGTGATCCGCCCCTTCGCATAAAGCTTTCTCACACAAAACACGTCTTAGAATTTTTTAATCAATATATTGTCTTCTCTGAATGAGCAGTCAGGGTGATTTTCACATAGTTTTAGAGCAAATATTCTAGGCTACGTCATACAATTTTCAAAAGTCTTGTGAAGAAATAATCAGTATGGGTTTCATGGCCTTATTTCAGTGACAATTTTTTTTTGTATTTTCACAAACCACGCATAAATGTCATTATCTAAAAACTACAAACTTTTACACACATGCTGCTGATATATTATTGTAGCAGAGTTTGTGCGGAATACAGTGTAATTAGACTTTAGCCATGAAAATGTCACAAGTAACAGAAATAAGCACAAATGTCAGAGCATGTCAGAACACCTCCAGGCCCAGAAAACAGCTCAGACCCCAGAGGGTTAAAGCCCTGCACAGGCCTCAAATCTAGGCCCTAGCCCGTCCCGGCACTGTGTTGCAGCCATTAAAATAGGTCAGTTTTGTTTTCAATGGCAAAGTAGTTATGTTTCTTTTCATTTCTTTATTAAGTTAATTTAGACAAATGTTCAGAGCAATTTTAAAAAAAAGTTTTATTTCAAAAAAAAAAAAAAAAAAAAACGACTTCCGGTTTGGCTCGAAAGAGGATGGCAGCATAGGAGAACGTGCTCCCGACCTTTGAGACGAAAACAGCCCACAGCAACTCGAATTCATAACGAGTTTTGCAAAAAGTAAAAATAAGAAGGGGGCTTAAGATGCCAAAATTCAAAAGTAAAAAGAAATCTAAACAAAGCGAGCTACTCGAGAGAGAGATGGAGACGAACACACCTCGCCTGCTAGCAGCGCTATGGAGGATAACGACATGCTAACAGACAAAGGTGAACAAGATAGCAACGCAAGTCTGGACCTTATGCTCAGAGAATTGAGGGAATTTAGGAAAGATAATGACGCGCAGCTAAAGGGGATCCGAGAGGATATAAATAAGACAAATACGAGATTGGAAGAGGCTGAGGAAAGGATCAAAGACGCAGAAACTCGAATACAAACTAACGAGGAAGCAGTAACTGAGATGCTTAAACTACAAATTGAAATGGACGCTAAGCTGACGGATCTGGAGGAACGGTCCAGAAGAGAAAACATTAGGATACACGGTGTCAAAGAGGGATCGGAAGACGATGCACCATCAATGGTTGTTTTCGTGGAGCGTTTATTAAGGCACAAACTGGAGTTGCCGGAGTCAGCTGAAGTGCGAGTTGAGAGAGCGCACACGCCCTCGTGCCAAAGCCACCACCAAGTGCGGCGCCAAGATCCATCGTGGCCAAAATAGCCAGCTACAGAACAAAAGAAGAAATATTAAAATTAGCCTGGCAGAAACGTGGGTTTGAGTATCTTGGTAACAAAGTTAACCTTGATCATGATTATGCACCTGAGGTCTTAAAGCAAAGGAAGGAATATGCAGAGGTGAAATCTGTGTTAAAAGAGAAGAAAATCCGGTTATAAACTCCATTCCCAGCAAAGATGAGAGTATTTTATCAGGAGGGGCCGGTGTTATATGGCTCGGTGGAGGAGGCGACTAGCGACTTGGCGAAGAGGGGATTCCCGGTAACGGTCATCAAACGCCCGGAGACGATTATAGAACAAATCCGACACCTAACAACGAAAAAGACCAGGGGTCAGATGAGTAAGGATCGGACCCAGGATTACAAGGAGAGACTCCAAGCATTCAGACGACAGGAACAGGAGTAAAGACAGGACGTGAAGGTGTCTTTTTTTTTTTTTTTTTCCAAGACGTCCCCGAAGAGATAGTTAAGGTGAGACACATAAGGGATTTCTTTGTTTTAAAATTTGGAATTATGCTAAATGTGGCAACAGAGATCATTAAAATGGTCGGGTGTTCTATTCTATTCTATTCTATACAGTGCATGAAGGCCCTCTCGCACTTACAGGTGAGAGAGGCCCTCCTTCAAAGGCCCCCTTTCATCGGGGCTTACTCAGGGTCATTTGGATGACCACGCAGTTGGAAGTCAACATGTTTTTTTGTATCCTGTATTTGTTCAAAGGCAATTTAATGTTCTGTTTGCAGCTGTTGTTCTATACAGCTCTAATGTTTATATAATGATTTTTATGTATGTTCAGGGAGAGTATGGATTGCGCCAGGTTTTGTTATTTCAAAAACACCCAGACAATCAGATTATGGCTAATGGCAAGATAAAAATTACTTCTGATAATGTAAATGGCTTGTTGAATCCTATAAAACGTAATAAGATATTAACTAAAATAAAAAAAGAACAAGCACAAATAGTATATCTACAAGAAACCCACCTAGATTTGAAGGAACACGAGAAATTGAACAGAATGGGTTTTACAAGCGTGTTTTCTTCTTCTTATAAATGGGGACGAAGGAGAGGAGTTGCTATCCTTATATCAAGCAAATTACATTTTGAAAAAGTATCTGAGATAAGTGACAAGTGTTACAACACAGAAGGGGCAGACACACGGATAAGGTAATGAGAGTTTATTGATAACAGCCAGATGAGTGATCGGAGTGCAGAAGAAGGTGAGTAGATCTGAATATAATCCCAATGATGATGACTTGAATGATTCAGTAAGTCTTTCTTGCAGATGGAGAGCGGAGAGAGGTTACCAGAACCGGAGGAGACACTGGGGAACACAGGAGACGAAGACCCATGAGGAAGACTGGGAGACTGGGAGAGGAAGCCACGGAACAGGTAAGCAGTTTAAGGAGTCCTGGAGGTAAGCATACAGAGTAGCGTCTAGATGCAAACGATACCGGACAATGAGTGAGAGTGAGAGCGGGGTTTAAGTGCTGGAGGTGAATGCTGAACTGATGATGTGCAGGTGTGTGTGATCAGTATTCGGGAGAGGAGGTGCGCCATGATTGGGTGAGGGTGGAGTCTGGCGTGATTGTAACATTACCCCCCCCCCCTCCACGGCCCGCTCCTGAGGGCCGAGGACCCCGACGTCATGGCAGTCGGCCTCTTCCCCGAGGTGCGGGTCTTTCCGGATGAGTGGCATGGAACTGATCGAGCAGGTTGGGATCAAGTATATCGTTTCTGGGTACCCATGAACGTTCCTCGGGACCGTAGCCCTCCCAATCCACGAGGTACTCTAGAAGACCACCACGACGCCGGGAGTCCAAGATCTCATGAACCTGGTAGGTAGCACCGTCTTATAGGATGAGAGGAAGGGGAGGTTCCGCCGCTGCGCCAGACTCTGAGGGAAGAGAAACAGAGGGATGGTGAGGTTTCAACAAGGAGACGTGGAAGGTATGATGAATCCTGTACTGTGGTGGTAATTGGAGTTGATACGTGACAGGGTTGATCTGCTTCACGATGGTGAAGGGGCCAATGAACCTGGGACTCAGCTTTCGGCAAGGCAGACGTAACCTGATGTCCCTGGTGGACAGCCAAACATTCTGACCTGGTTGATACAAAGGGGTGTCAGAGCGACGAAGGTCGGCTGTCATCCTACATCTGCGCATTGCCCGTTGCAGGTGATGGTCCCAAACCCTCTCGCTCTCTCGGAACCAGTAGTCAACTGCAGGAACATCCGATGGTTCCCCAGTCCAGGGGCACAATGGAGGTTTGTAGCCGAGCACGCACTGGAAGGGAGTGAGTCCAGTGGTAGGTTGCCGTAAAGAATTCTGTGCATACTCGGCCCAACCCAGGAACTGGTTCCAAGAGTCCTGGTGGCCATGACAGAAGGTACGGAGGAAACGTCCGATCTCTTGAATCTTCCGTTCTGTCTGCCCGTTCGACTGCGGATGGTAACCAGAGGAGAGGCTAACGGTCACACCTAGGAGTGAGAAGAACGCCTTCCTGGAGATAAACTGAGGTCCCCTATCAGACACAATGTCTTCTGGAATTCCATAAACTCTGAAGATGTGGTTAAACATCAGCTCGGCAGTCTGAATGGCAGTGGGGAGTCCTTTCAGGGGAAGTAGACGACATGACTTGGAGAATCTGTCGATGATTACTAGGATGCAGGTACAGTTATCAGAAGCAGGTAAGTCCGTTATGAAATCAACTCCTAGGTGTGACCAGGGTCTGTTGGGAACGGGCAGAGGATGTAGATTGCCAGATGGAAGATGGCGAGGGCTCTTCGAGATGGCGCAATCCTTACAACCTCTCACGTACCTTCTGACGTCCGCTGCCATGTTAGGCCACCAGAAGTGTTCTTTCAGCAGCGAGAGGGTCTCATTGACCCCCGGGTGGCCAGTGCCCAGTGACGTGTGAGAAGTGTGGATGAGAGGGATGCGCCGAGTCCGGGAAATATAGGTCAATCCTGGTGGGCAACCCGGCGGAGTGTTGGCGGAGACATTGGAGGAGGGCAAGGTTTCCTCAGACCAGGTGATGGGACTTACAAACAGTCTTTCAGGCAGCATAGGTTCAGACTCTTCCGTAATCTCTTCTGGACTATGGAGAAGGGATAAGGCGTCCGCCTTGACATTCTTGGAACCAGGGACGTAGGAGATGGTAAAGTTGAACTGGGTAAAGAACAGTGCCCATCTTGCTTGTTGTGGATTTAATCTCTTGGCGTCTCTGAGATACTGTAGATTCTTATGATCCGTCAACACCACGAATGGATGTTGTGCACCCTCCAACCAATGTCTCCACTCCTCAAGAGCCAGCTTGACGGCTAACAGCTCCCTGTTGCCGATGTCGTAATTGACCTCCGCCGGGTTGAGTTTGCGGGAGAAGAAGGCGCATGGATGAAGTCTACTTGCTGCCCTGCTGCTGCGATAGAATCGCTCCCACTCCTGTGGTTGAAGCATCGACTTCCACGACGAAGGGCTTTTCTGGATCTGAATGGATCAAGAGAGGAGCGGAAGTGAAGGCTTTTTTGAGGGACTCAAAGGCGTGGGTGGCAGTAGGTGTCCAGGACAGAGACTTGGGCTTGTTGCGTAGGAGGTGAGTAAGTGGACTGGAGATGGTACTGTAGTTCTGGATGAAACGGCGGTAGAAATTGGAGAATCCGAGGAATCGTTGAAGTTCTTTGATGGTGGTAGGTATGGGCCAACTGCGAATGGCCTCCACCTTCCCCTCGTCCATCCGAATGCCACTGTTATCAATGTTATATCCAAGGAACTGCACTGAGGGTTGGTGGAAGGAACACTTCTCGGCCTTCAAGAACAGCTGGAAATTCCTCAGGCGTTTCAGGACCTCCGCAACGTGGTGGCGATGTTCAGCCATACTCCGGGAGTAAATCAGGATATCATCGATGTAGACCAGAACTGACTTATGGAGGAACTCCCGGAGTACTTCATGGATGAAGTCCTGGAACACGGTTGGCCAATCCATAAGGCATGACGAGATACTCATAGTGTCCAGTAGGGGTCACAAAGGCCGTCTTCCATTCGTCCCCTTCATGTATCCGGATGAGGTTGTATGCGCTGTGGAGGTCCAACTTGGAGAAAACAGTGGCACCTCGGAGATGTTCCAGTGCAGCGGGGACGAGAGGAAGGGGATAGCGGAACTTGACGGTGATACGGTTGAGTGCGCGGTAATCAATACAGGGCCGCAAGCCTCCATCCTTCTTTGCCACAAAAAAGAAACTGGAAGCAGCAGGGGACGTAGACGGACGGATGTAACCTTGCTCCAGTGCCTCCTTAATGTATTCCTCCATGGCCTTCTCCTCCTGCAGTGACAGAGAGTAAATCTTACCTCGGGGCACTGGCTCACCCTGAAGCAGATCGATGGCACAGTCCCATGGCCTATGTGGAGGCAGCTTGGAGGCTCGCTGGGGACAGAAGACATCACTGAAGTGGGCATAACAAGGAGGAATATCCACGGAACGTTTCTCCACGGGGCTTTCGATGGAAGTAGAGCAAAGGGGTAACCTCTTGGAATGTGGAATCGGAAGTGCAGGAAAACAGCAGCTGCCCCACTTCAGGATCTCTCCTGTCCTCCAGGAGATGATGGGGTTGTGCTGTTCTAACCAAGGATGCCCTAAAATCACATCAGCGGTGGATTCCTCCAGAACCAGTAAATGTTGTTGTTCCACATGTAAAGCTCCCGCTTGAAGTTGTACGGGTCCAGCACTGAAACTCACCCGTCTCCGACTGAGAGGTTTGCCAGTTACCGAGTTGACCTGGTGTGGATTTGAGCTTGAGCTGACGGCAGAGGGTGCCGGAGATGAAATTGCCTGCAGAGCCTGAGTCGAGTAAAGCGCGGACTGGAATGACAAAATCAGCAGTAATTAGTTATACTAAAGTAGTGAGAGGCTTCATCTTTTCGATAGAAGGGACTATAGCACTCACCACGGGACGAGGAGGACGAGTTGGACATTTTGAGATGTAATGATCAGAGGAACCACAGTATAGGCATAGATGCTGTGTCATTCGTCTCAGACGTTCAGTGCGCGATAACCGTGCACTATCCAGCTGCATAGGCTCGTGGACTGGTTCTGGAGGGCTGATGGACTCAGGTCGACGGAGGAAAGGAAGAGCGAACGGCTGGTCTGGGTGTTCTTCGAGACACGACTGCATACGAGTGGCGAAGCGTGTGGAGAGTTGGATGAAGCGTTCTAGCCCGATGGAATCCTCGTATGTAGCGAGATGCAACCGCACTCGAGGATTTAACCCTTGACGATATGTGGTGATCAGGGCTTGTTCATTCCACCCGCTAGCAGCAGCTAATGTACGAAATTGTAAGGCATAGTCACTCACAGACATAGTATTCTGCTTCAACTGATACAGTCGTTCACCAACCGATGAATCCCAGGTGGGCGTTCCGAAAACCTCTCTGAAGTGAGTGAAGAAACTGGAAATCGACTGAACAATGTCACTCTTCTGTGACCAGAGTGATTCAGCCCAACGGAGCGCTTTACCATTCATCTGTGAAATTACAAACGCCACTTTTGAGATGTCAGTAGGATATAAATGCGGTTGCATCTCCCAGACCAGCGAACATTGCAATATGAATCCGTTGCAATCCTCCGCCAATCCTGAGAAGGGCGCTGGTCGGGCCATGGGACTGGCAATTACCGGTGGTGAAGAAGTGACAATGTTTGCGGAAGTGGATGCAAGTAGAGGTGCTGGTGGAATCGGGGGAAGTGCTTGACGAAAATCATCCACGATGTCATCGAAAGGATCCGAAGTGCTCATGCTGGCGTGCGTTGTTTTGGTCCGGTATTCTGTTACAACACAGAAGGGGCAGACACACGGATAAGGTAATGAGAGTTTATTGATAACAGCCAGATGAGTGATCGGAGTGCAGAAGAAGGTGAGTAGATCTGAATATAATTCCAATGATGATGACTTGAATGATTCAGTAAGTCTTTCTTGCAGATGGAGAGCGGAGAGAGGTTACCGGAACCGGAGGAGACACTGGGGAACACAGGAGACGAAGACCCATGAGGAAGACTGGGAGACTGGGAGAGGAAGCCACGGAACAGGTAAGCAATATAAGGAGTCCTGGAGGTAAGCATACAGAGTAGCGTCTAGATGCAAACGATACCGGACAGTGAGAGTGAGAGCGGGTGTAAGGGCTAATCCTGTTGAAACTTCCTTTAGCCCATTGAGGTTAGCAGAGGAGTCTCTCGATTCACATGTCCACAAAGCACGCACGGAGATGCAGTCATAACAAAGTCTCGATTTATTGATTACAATCTCCGGTTTACTTTCAAACAAAATATTATCTTAAACTTTACAAACAAAACAAATATTGCTGTGAGCATCAATACTATATCATGCATTTAAAGAAAACTGTTGCTCTCCACACTCTAACCTCTCTCACAAACAAATGTAATCAACATTTAAGACCTGCACATTCGCGCCATAATGACGTGTCAAGGAGGAGGAGCAAGTCCATTCACGTGAACAGGTTAGTCAAAAATTAAACAAAGAAAAATATAAGTGAATTAAACAATTTTGAATTAAACAAATAATCTCGATTTTGGTAGTGCACAAAAATTCTAAATATGGCTCCTACATCCTGGCCCCTAATTGTTAATGCCAAAAGCAGAACAATTACTAAGCATAATAATTTGAACGGAGCCAAAACACACATCTAATACACATCTAAAAGTCTTGCCATATTTTCGATATACCAAACCAAATGTCAATTCATATTGCATTTATCAAAACAATTATATTGCATTCCATTTATCAATGTCAATACATTGTCATATTTAACTTCTTTCTCTCTTTTTTAATATATCATCCCCATGAAACCCCCCACAGTCTATGCCATACATGCATTTAATGCACAATCCATAGGGAAGGAGATGAGGAGTCCAAGGGGTGTAAATGTGGTGCGGAATATGAGAAGTCCATGTATGTGCAGAATTTTGAGTGTATATGTGCTGCGAAATTGAAAAGTCCATGTATGTAAAGATATGAACTGGTGTGTGTGAGCACGCAAAGATATGTACAGGTTTGTCAGGATATGTGAAAGCGTGCATATTGAACAGACTATAGAATGCTGACATTGCATTGTCAGACTCTTAACCCCCTGAGGTCGGCGGTATCGCCGGCGATACCAGCTTGCTTTTTTTTTATCAGTGTAAAAGAAACTCATAAATACTCTGTTGACTTTGATTTTCCATAGGAGTTTCATACATCAATCGATTCTGTTAAATGTGTATTATTTTTGTGTATACTCACAATAAAAACAAAGTGTTGTGCTTTTTGCCAAATAAAGAAAAATAAACACGAAGCGAGTTCTGCCTTCTCTCTGTCAGTGTAGTCCATTCTGAAACGCGTCCGAAAATGAACAATAACTTAGCGAATACTCAGTCAAACAGACATATAGACACACAGGCATGAAGCTTGAATTCTCTTCTTTTAAATTAAGTAATTTATATAAAAAACAAATATTCGCATCTGTATTAAAAGAGAGCGATTCCAGTCGAGCTCATTACAGCTGATTCAAAGGTAATGTGACACGCCCACGGGGAGCGCACGCTATTCAAACGCAAATGACTGAGGCAATCCTCGGCGCAAACCTGTGAACGCCCCCATATCAGCTCGAGAAAACACAAGCTTATTCAGATCATTACTTGTTTACACCGTCTAGCAGCACTGTGAGGAATAATAATAATGGAAAATGTACCTCAGAAGTGCAGGTATATCGAGGAGCGAGCTGAGGAATACTAGTAAGTTTTTTTCCTTCTCACGTGAATCGGGTTTCTGTTTATGAATGAATGAACGCCAGAGATGCGCGCTGTTTACCACAGCGTGTGAATGAATGGTGATGTTTTAGCAAACTGTATTGCTACACTGAGATGAGTAAAAATCGACTGAAATATGTTGAAATAAAATGTAGGCTATTTATAATATAGTATGTTTTGTCAATGTAGGCTATATTCAAAGTAATGAATCCTTAACTTTGAAATATGTATGATAAAATGTATACTTTAGTTTTTACAAAGAAAGATTACACTAGAATTGTTTTTGTAATTGTAACCTTTTTAATAAAAAAATAAATTTACAAGGTAGATGTAAACAAATTTTAAAAGGTAAATATAAGCCTTTTCTTTAAATAATTTTTGTGTTTTATTATTGACAAATTTGGGGAGAGGATACATATTCCAAAACTGAAAATACAGTATGAGAACTGCACAATTACTAGACATGTTTTCCTTGGATATTATACAATTTGAAAGCACAATTTGTGAAAAAAAATAAAAATAAAAATTGAGATGCTTTCAACTGTGAACCAATTTGGTAGAATATATATATATATATATTGCTCTTGCATTCTTTCTTGTGGCTATAGGTGACACACCTGAATGAATGGCTCATTAAGTATGTGGGCCCCATTGTCTCAGGTGTGAATCACTAAATATGCATGATGGTGTTGGATTGTTGACGCCTCTTGCGCATATGGCCTTTACAAACAAAAAGTGTTTTACAAGATTGTATTGTATTGTATTGTGTTTTGTGAATGATTAGGCAGGATGATTTTCACATCATTTTGAAGAAAAAACTCTAGGCAACGACATCCATTAGACAAAAGTCTTATTCACACATATTAAATATGTGTTTTGTGGCCTTATTTCAGCAACTTTCATTTTTATTTTTTTCAATAACCACGCATAAATGATGTTTTATTAACAAGGTTCGGGAGGAGCACGTTCAGATAATTAACACAAGTGGAGAGCACTCAGCAATCAATGGTAAGAGGTGTATATATACTCAGCAGTCTCACCTCATTCCATTGACAGTTTTTGCAGCATTCTAGCAGCCATGTCTCAATCAAGCTCCTCTTCCAACGAAGACGCAAACATCTCCAGGGATGCACCTTCGCACTCCGCCGATCCCACGGTCATCCCTCCTACGCCGGTCGTCGCACTTAAGCCCCCGGCTTCTCCTCGCGGCCGCACACCGGCCCGATCAGCCCGGCGCTCAACAAGACGTCGATACCAGTCTTCGCCGCCCCCGGAAAGACTCCCATCTTCTTCCCCAGCTTCCTCCTACCGCTCGGCCGTCCCGACAATCCCACCCATCGGGAAATGGACCGTAGCTGGACTGAGGCAAGCGCTGGGTAACTCAGACCTACAAGCTTCGAGGAAAATGAGTAAAGCGGAGCTGTATGCTCTGTATGTCTCCCTCCAGTCAACTCCCAAGACGACTCACAGGCAGAGCAAAGCCCGCCGGGCTCAAAATTCGCCTGCCCAGTCTCCACCGTCGTCTTCCCGCACAGGACGCGGCTCGCTTCGGCCATCGAGTCGCCGCAGCAACAGGCCCTCAGCGAGCCTGGGCCAAGCTCCAGATTTCGCCATGGCAGGTCCACTACCACCTTTCGATGAGGCCCAGCCCTCCACCTCTGCTTCCGCTGCCGCAGCGCCGCATGCAGCCGGGCCCAGCGGCCTCCCCACAGCCGCTCAGTTTTATTCTCCCGCTGTTCATAACCCTTTTCCTTTTCAGTGGCCTCCAGCTCCAGTGGCAGACACTAGCGCGAAGCTATCGCCGCTAGCATCACAGGTCCAACAATGTCAACAGTTCTACCCAACAGGTTACAACCCCGCCCATTTCCAGTGGCCTGCAGCTGCAGTAACTCAAACGAGCGCGGGCCCGCCTCCGCTTGCAGCTCAAGCTCACAGTGCTTTCTATCATCCCTCACATCCTCCTACTAACTTTCCTTTTCAGTCTTCAACAGGTCTTCCAGTTGCAAGGGCACCGCTGACATTCGCAGCCCCGGATTATACCCTTCCCAGCTCTACCATACAAACTAAATCACCATATTCTCTCTTCACAGCCACTCCGATGCCCATGCCGTCCAACGCAGTTGCTATGGAACCCCCACCAGTTTCCCAATCCATCCGCGCTCAGATCCTCTCAGGTGCGAATGTAGACTTATCTTCTCTGTTGTCTCTCCTCCCCGCAGCTGAATCAGACCGTCAAGTGGATTGCGGTGATTTTTCAGTAACCCTGAAAAACACAAACACACACTCATCTCGCGTCCTTTCATTTCCCGAATTTACGATCGCTTTTTCACGTTTCACTGAAATCATCTGTTCAGCCTTCCCCCATAGGCGGTGCGAACTGAACGATTACCAAGCAATCATTGCCGAACTCGCGCTGTCCTATGGGGGCGGGCATTTCTACACGTACCATAAACTTTTTTCTGCCAAAAGTGCCGTGCGAGTCGCACAATGGAATCAGTGCACATACTGGGGTGCACTTGACTCGGATCTCCACAGCAGGGTATTTTTAGGCTGCAAAAACATCACCTGCGCAGTTTGCAGGTCAGTGGCGCACCCAACTGCATAATGCCCACAGGTTAACCCTTCCTCTCTTCCCTACGTGGGAATAAGCAATGCTAAATCCAGGTTCCCAAGTCCAAACTCCGCACTATGGGAGATAGGGCCTTCCAGGTGGCTGCGCCTCGACTGTGGAATACCCTCCCCAACCACCTAAGGGCGCCACAATCTATAGAGGTTTTTAAAAATAATTTAAAGACTCACTTATTTTGTATTGCATTCTCTTAATATAATTTTGTTTCTTGCTGTTTTGACTGTTTTTATGTTTAGTGTTTTTTACCTGTGCACCTGTAGCACTTTGAGATGTGTTCTTCACGTGTAAAGTGCAATACAAATAAAATGTATTATTATTATTATTATTATTAAATCCACCAGCTATGTGCCGCGTGCTGCAACCACCAGCGCAATACAGGACTCTGCTTTCGATGAAAGCAGGCAGCCTTGTAATCATTTCAACGCGGGCAAATGTCAAAGATCGCACTGCCGGTTTATGCACATCTGCAGCTTTTGTGGCGGCGCCCATGCTCGCATTGTATGTCCAGTCTTCAAGTCTGTGAATAAAAAATCTAAAAATTATTTGGAGACTCCTGTGAATATTTCGCGCATGCACTTCGAACTAGCTCATCACCCGGATGCCGAATTTACTGACTATCTGCTGTCAGGTTTAAAAAACGGCTTTAAACCCGGCTTAGAATGCCCGCTTTCCCAAAACATCATATTTAATAATCTCCAATCCGCCCTTATAGAACCTGAAGTCGTAGACAAACTGATCAAAAAAGAAGTTGAGTCAGGCTTCATGATCGGTCCGTTCGACAATCCTCCATTTAATCTGTTTCGTATCAGCCCCATTGGAGTGGCTACAAGGAAATTCTCGGGTAAAAAACGACTAATAATCGACCTGTCAGCCCCGCACAATTCCCCGTTCCCAAGCATAAACAGCTTGATCCCTCTCGATGAATTTTCGCTCAAATACCACGACATAGATCAGGCTATCGATATGATCAAAATCGCAGGTCGGGGCGCTTGGCTTGCAAAAATCGACGTTACATCCGCTTTCAAAGTAATGCCTATCCATCCAGGTTAATGCCACCTATTTGGAGTTCGCTGGCTCGGGAAATATTATTTCGCAGTGCGTTTAACTTTCAGATGCAAAAGCAGTCCTAAAATTTTCGACATGCTATCAGAAGCCGTCTGCTGGATTTTGTCGAACAACTACGCCATTCCCCACCTCATTCACTTGCTAGACGATTTTTTAATAATCTCGTCTCCCAATGCCATCCCAGCCGCGCACATCCTCACAGTCCAAAAAGTTTTTTCTGAACTAGGAATTCCTATCGCACAGGAAAAAACCATGGGCCCTGCAACATCCATCGAGTTCCTAGGAATTAATTTGGATTCACAAAAATTCCAAGCATCCCTCCCCAAAGAGAAAATTGATCGAATAATCCTCGTCTCTTCTACTTTCCTTGAAAAATCTAATTTTTCAAAACGCGAACTCCTGTCCCTGCTTGGACATCTAAACTTCGCAATGCGCATCATCCCGCAGGGCCGCCCCTTCATCTCGCATCTCCTCTCACTCGCGTCCTCTGTCCACTCACTAGAAGACCGCATTTCTATAACTCAAGCATGTCGCGACGAACTCAGGCTATGGTTAACATTTCTAAAACAGTGGAACGGCCTATCCTTTTTCTACAACAACCTGGTTTCATCCCCCACCGACATCCAATTGTTCACAGACGCCGCCCCCTCAATTGGGTTCGGGGGATTTTATCAAGGTCGTTGGTTTGCGTCTCCGTGGCCACCACAGCTCCAGGACATATCTCAATCCTCAGCTCTATTCGAGCTTTACCCTCTCGTAGTAGCAGCTTTCCTGTGGGGAAAAGAATGGGCCGCTAGTAGCGTTTTAGTGCATTGCGACAATGACGCAACAGTGCATTGCATTAACAAAGGCTGTTCCCATTCACCCGCTCTGATGCCACTCTTAAGGCGTCTCATCTGGATTTCAGCTTGCGACCAATTCATTATCATTGCTAAACACATCCCTGGGTCAAAAAACCAAATCGCTGACTCTCTGTCTCGTTTTCTGTTTCAGAAATTCAGGATGCTGGCTCCAGAGGCGGATCAGGCGTTTTCAGAGATCAATCTCTCCAAAGCATCGGATCTGGAGTTGATGAGTTGCGAGAGTTGTAGGACTACCCCACTTTCCAAGATGGCTGCATGTCTTTCTGTCTGCTCTTTGTCTGTCCATTTTTAACTTTTTTAAAGGTTTTTAGTGCACCTTTCACTGAAATAATCCTAACTAAGTTAACTAACTTAACTAAGTTTTTGTAGTTATGGATATTCTACCCTGTTATTTTTGTGAGCTCTTGGCCTATTATTTGGTTTGAGGCCTATTTTCATGCTACAGCCCAGGGATCTGCTGCAGTGTGGCTTGTCTTCAGCCTAGATCTGTGACGGGTTCTTGAAACAGGATTTACAGCAAGATAACAACATCTATCTCCAGCTGCATTGTGGTTCGCTTCCAGCACACACTAAAGCCTATGCTATCTGGCTACAGCTATCCTGAGAGGTTCTCGGCCTACTCCATCTGGTCTGAGGCCTACCTGCTTGTTTTCGAGAGGATCTCGGCCTACTCTACCTGGTCTGAGGCCTACCTGCTTGTTTTCGAGAGGATCTCGGCCTACTCTACCTGGTCTGAGGCCTACCTGCTTGTTTTCGAGAGGATCTCGGCCTACTCCACCTGGTCTGAGGCCTACCTGCTTGTTTTCGAGAGGATCTCGGCCTACTCCACCTGGTCTGAGGCCTACATGGACCTGCTGCAGTGTGGCTTGCCTTCAGCCTAGATCTGTGGCAGGGGTTTTCGAATCAGGATTTACATCAAGATACATCAAGGCTTGTTTCCAGCACACATTGAAGCCTGTGCTACACTACTAAAGTTTCTGAATCATGCTTTTCTTTATAAAAATCTTACTGGTTCTCTGGATTTTGTCATTCACCGTTTTGCTGCATGTACAGTATCAGGACCCCGGGCCTGCTGGTAAACGCACTCTAGGGTCTGCCACAGCATTTCACTGTCGGGGAACATTAGACTTCATTCTTCAATCGAGAGATGTCCTATCCTATTGGATTACTAAATCTGTTGGACTTTCTGTCACCCAGGTATTTCGAACCCTTCCATATTTTTCAATTATGCTACTGCAGGAGCTGTAGTCAAACAGCTTGTTACTTGTTACTGGCTTTGCCCTTTGTAAAAGACAAACAATCGATTTGTTCTGGTGTTGCTCTTAGACGCATGTTAATTATTCTCATGTTATTTATCTCTGGTAATGTTCATCCAAATCCTGGGCCAGCTAACTCAGTTACTGCCCAGCTGTCATTTGGTGAATTTTGTGACCGTAAATCATTGGGTTTTTTACATGTAAATATCTGCAGTCTGTTGAATTCTAAGCATTTTGACACTTTAAAAACATTGGTGCACACAGCTAATCCTGATGTTCTTGCTATCTCTGAATCCTGGCTTAAAAAAGGGAACACTGATCTTGACATCTTCATACCAGGCTATAATGTGTTTCGTCAGGACAGAGCTACCAGGGGTGGTGGTGTAGCTATGTATGTTAAAGATCATCTGCAATGTACTGTTGTTCTTTCTAAGTCAGTTCCTAAACAACTTGAACTACTGGTACTAAAGCTTAGGCTTTCAACTACTTTCTCTATCTCTGTTGCTGTTTGCTATAGAGCACCTTCAGCTCCAGTTTCTGCACTCACAGCTTTTAGTCAATTCCTAGCTCCATACATATCCTCTGAGTTTGTCCTTATGGGTGATCTGAACTGGGATATGATCAATCCCCCAGATACAGTTTTGCAACAGTTTGATGCTCTAAACCTTACTCAGATGATATCTGAGCCCACCAGACTTAATCCTAAATCTTCCTCATCATCCACTCTGATTGACCTCCTTTTGACTAATAATCCATCTAATTATCAAGCTGGAGTTTTCAGTCAAATAAGTGATCATTGCGCTATTGCATGTGTACGCTCTGGCCTTTCATTCAAAAGGCCCCCAGTAATTGTAACCAAGCGCTCTTTGAAAAAACTGGACATGCAAGCTTTTCTCCAAGATGTTGCGGCCGTGTCCTGGGACAGAATTAATTCCTTCCACCTCTTGGAAGAGGCATGGTCTTTTTTTAAAAACACTTTCAATCTGATTATGAGTAAGCATGCCCCTCTGAAAAAAATTAGAATAAAAAATCGATATAGTCCCTGGTTTTCCAATGACCTGGCTGAGATTATTCATCATAAAAATGCTCTCTGGAGAAAAGCCCGCTCTACCCAAACTCCAGTTGACTGGCTGGCCTTCCGTCAATGCAGAAATAAAGCAACACAGGCTATCAGAAATGCCAAAATCTCTCATTTTAAAGAAAAACTCACCACATGTGGCACTGATGCTAGGGCATTCTGGAAAACAGTCAAGGTAATGGAAAATAAAGTTATTTCACCTCATTTACCAGTTTCTATGTTATTTAATGACATCATTATTACTGAGAAGTCTCGGATGGCCTCACTTCTAAACCATCACTTTATTAATGCAACCCATACAGTTTCAATGTCAAACCCTAATCCAGTCTCAATGGATACTTCAGTTACAACCTCTGTAGATGCCCAACTTTCTCCATCAAGCAACAATGGCTTCTCTTTTATGCCTCTTTCCACCTCTGAAGTCCAGGATGAACTCTCCAAGCTGAACACAAACAAATCTGCTGGCCTTGATGGTCTTGATCCCATGTTCTTAAAAGCAGCATCCCGCATTATTGCCGCTCCCGTCACAAGACTATTTAACATGTCCCTACAGCTCTCTGAGTTCCCTATTGATTGGAAATCAGCCATAATTTTTCCCCTCTTCAAAGGGGGTTCTGAATCTGATCCAAATTGTTATCGCCCAATTTCCATCCTACCATGCCTTGCCAAAGTTCTGGAGAAGCTCGTCCAAAAACAGTTAAATGATTTCCTGGATAAAAATCATATATTATTTGACATGCAATCTGGTTTTCGGACAGGACATGGGTGCATAACAGCCACCACAAAGGTCCTTGATGAGGTAATTACAGCATTAGATAGCAAACAGGTCTGTATTGCCACCTTTATAGACCTCGCCAAGGCCTTTGACTCTGTCGACCATAGGATCCTCTTACATAAGCTTTCCAGTATTGGTCTGTCCTCCTCTAGCTGTGTTTGGTTTGCCAATTATCTCACCAACCGTGCCCAGCAATTGAAGGTTGAAAACATTATGTCAGACCCACTTATTATCTCTAAAGGTGTGCCTCAAGGCTCCATCCTGGGCCCAACCCTTTTTTCTATCTACATCAATGATATAGCCAGAGCTGCTGGCACCTCCAGGATTCATCTTTATGCAGATGATACCATTTTGTACTCAGTTGGTTCCTCTCCCAATTCTGCGGCTTCCAGTCTTAAACTCAGCTTCACCTCTATAGAGCAGTTCTTTGACAATCTCCACCTCCGTATTAACACCAGTAAGACAAAATGTATCCTTTTTAGCCGAAAACCAGTCACCGAGACTCCACTTACAATCACCTGCATGAACGGTATGGCTCTGGAGTATGTCAAAAAATATAAATATCTAGGTATCTGGTTGGATTCATCCCTGTCATTCATTACACACATCAATAACCTTCAAACAAAAGTCAAAGCTAGACTAGCCTTTCTTTTCCGCAATAAAGCTTCCTTTACTCATGCTACCAAATGCACCCTTGTTAAGATGACAGTACTGCCAATTTTGGACTATGGCGATATTATCTACAGAATGGCACCAAACACAGCCCTAAAAAAACTTGACACACTCTATCATTCAGCCATCCGTTTTGCCACTAATGCACCCTTTCACACTCATCACTGTGACCTGTATAAACTGGTGGGCTGGCCCTCCCTTCATACCCGGCGGCTCCATCATTGGTTTCTCTTCATATACAAGACAATCCTGGGCAAGACACCTCTCTATTTGTCATCTCTTCTTCATGCTGCTCATAACGCCTATCACACAAGATCAAGTAATTTGATTAAATTTAGTACCCCCCCTACTTCTACTATCTTTGGACGTAATGCCTTCCGCTTTGCAGCAGTACACGACTGGAACATACTACAAAATACCCTGAAACTTACATCTCTGATCCCAATCTCCACCTTTAAGCAGAACCTCAAAAATTACATAGTTGACTCTTGTTCCTGCTGACAATTATGAACCCTATTTATACTCACATATTTAAGCACTTTATTCTTTTTCTCTTTTCTTTGTTGTCTACCTTTTTTAATTCAATTGCTTGTTCTATGTGTGTCATGTGTTTGACTATGTACAGTTGTACAGTATGTCCCTATTTATTCCTGTAGCCTCTTGGCCAGGTCATGTTTGTAAATGAGAAGTGGTTCTCAAACAGTTTACCTGGATAAATAAAGGTTTAAAAAAAAAAAAAAAAAAAAAAAAATCAATTCCCAACTCCAGTTCCTCGCTATTCAGAACTAATATTCCCGTAACCCACCCGTTAAAACCCCTGCTTGACGCATCACTCGACACTATCCTCCAAGCAGTATCTCCCAGGACCCTTCAATCCTACGTTACTGCTTGGAGATGTTTTAAAACATTCCATGTCTCTCATAACTTGCCTTTCCCTGATTTTTCTCTTCTTTCAATCACCTCTTTTATCTCCTACCTTAATATCTTTAAGGGCCTACAAGTCGGGTCCATCAAAGGTTATTTGAGCGGCATCCAGTTTTTCCATAAATTGATGTACGGTGCTCCTTCCTCCGAGATAAACAATTCACAAACCTCCCTCCTGATCAAAGGGATTCAAAGATCCCAGCCTACCCGTCCCGATGCCAGGCAACCTATAACGCTAGACATTCTCACCAAATGTATTCACGCCCTCCGCACAGGCTACCAGCCCCTCGATACCGCTCGCACACTCGACGCCATGTTTATCTTAGCCTTTTTTGGTTTTCTTAGATTCTCGGAACTCGCCATCACTTCCAAATTTGACCCAAAAATCCATCCCACCATCTCAGACTTGTCAGTACTAGATGGCGAAACCATTTCATATTTGATCAAACAAAGTAAGACTGACCAAACCAAAAAAGGTAATTTCATCTACATTTTGAACCTCGCTTTGCAAATCCAACCATACCAGTCAATTCTGGCATATCTGCAATGGAGAAGTTCTCAGGCTAAATCTTCTCTGGAACCCCTGTTTTTAGATGAATCCAAAAAACCCGTGACACGTTTTTGGCTCTAGAAACACCTCAAATCTGTTCTCCAACAGTCAGGATTCCAGCAAAGAATTTTTCAAGTCACTCATTCCGCAACGGGGCAGCAACTTCAGCAGCCCAAAAAGGCCTCTCCCAACAGCAGATTCAAGCCCTTGGGAGATGGTCCTCCGATGCTTTCCAAAGCTATATCAGGACCAACCGGTTCTACATTAAAAAAGCTCACCAAATCCTCATCGAGTAAAAAAAAAAAACTTTCTCCTCTTTCCTGTCTCCTCTTTCTGTCCAGCGAGCATTGGTCTCACAGCGGATGGAGTGAGTACTTTCCCAGTAGAGCACTTACGTTTTCTCTTTCATCCAGCGATGCAGTGTGAGAAATCTCCTGGGCAAGCACTCTTTTTCCTGTTTCCTCTTTCTGTCCAGCGAGCATTGGTCTCACAGCGGACGAAGTGAGAACTTTCCCGGTAGAGCACTTAAGTTTTCTCTTTCATCCAGCGATGCAGTGTGAGAAAATCTCCCGGACAAGCACTCATTTTCCTGTTTCCTTTCCGTCCAGCGAGCATTGGTCTCACAGCGGACGGAGTGAGAACTTTCCCAGTAGAGCACTTACGTTTTCTCTTTCATCCAGCGATGCAGTGTGAGAAAATCTCCTGGGCAAGCACTCATTTTCCTGTTTCCTCTTTCTGTCCAGCGAGCATTTGGGCTTAGCGGAAAAGCGCAAATCCTCCCGATCGGTCACTGTAAACTACAACCGCTCCCCGTTCGCAGACCAACAGGGGCTGTCAGTCCAGGCAGTGAGCCACCATTACGGGCCTCCCCGGTCAAGCATCCAGGCCCCTTCTTGAGATGCCAGCCTGCCAAACTCGGCACTCATTTGGGGGGTCTTTAGTCCGGCGGCTGTCCTCTGCTCTTTAGCCTTTGGGGGGAGTACTCTGGGTTCGGGCCGAACTCCGAGCTCGGAGCCCTCCCTCCGGACAGCACGCCAAATACGCATTAAACTTTACCCCTTCAAATTATATGTAAGTGTGAACTCGTGAAACATTATTCTCTTAAAAATTCAAAAATATACATGCATGGTGATCACATATTATGGTAGCCCTGTTTGTGCTATTTAGAGTAAATTTACACCTTTGCCATTAACATGTTTATAAATAACTGAAAAAAGCACAAATGTCAGAGCATGTCAGAACACCTCCAGGGCCCAGAAAACCCCTCAGACCCCAGAGGGTTAAGCTGATTCTTCAGCTTCCAGAAGCAAGCAGAGTTTGGTGATGATTCTTTGTAGAACAGCCGTTCTAGTCTTCAGTATGACACTGCGGACAAGACCTTTGGGCCCTGGCAGGGTCTTCATCACACGACCTAAGGGCCACGAGTTCCTGGGTGCTGTATGGTCTACTATGACTATTATGTCATTTACCTTGAAGTTTCTCTTGGTATTGACCCATTTGTGCCGTTGCTGCATCAATGAAAGATATTCAGTGGTCCATCGTTGCCAGAAAAGGTCTGCAAGGTATTGGACCTGTTTCCATCGCTTTCTAGCATACAAGTCATCCTTATTGAAGAGTCCAGGTGGCAAGAGAGGTTTGGATTTCAACTGCAGAAGGTGATTTGGTGTTAGGGGTTCAAGATCATTTGTATCACCTGATACAGTTGTGATTGGCCGATCATTGAGAATGCATTCGACTTCGCAGAAAGCTGTTTGTAACATATCATAATCCAATGTCTGTTGTTTTAAGACAGAAAGCAGTATTTTTTTTACTGGCTTGATTAATCTCTCCCACACTCCTCCAAAGTGGGGTGCAAATGGTGGATTAAATATCCACCTGACATGATCACTCAGCAAAGCATCTTGAATTCTGCGAAGGTCAATCTGTTTCAAGGTGGCCTCTAATTCCTTCTGTGCACACACAAAATTGGTGCCACGATCAGACCTGATGGTCAGTATTGGTCCTGTCCGACATAAAAACCGCCGAATAGCATTGATACAAGAGTTTGTGTCAAGTGTGCTGGCTACTTCAAGATGAATGGCTCGGCTCGCCATGCAGGTAAATATCACTCCCCATCTCTTCACATGAGAACGGCCTCTTTTGACTTCTATAGGTCCAAAGTAGTCAATACCTACATGTGAGAAAGGTGGTAGATCAGGAGCGACACGTTCCTCTGGTAGGTCAGCCATTTTCTGTTCTCCAATTTTAGCTTGCATTCGTCTGCAAAAGACACAAGCTTTTATTATCTTTCTCGCAGAGGAATTGGCAGATGGTAACCAGAACCTCTGACCCAATCTTGAGAGCATGTGATTTCTTCCTGAGTGTCCAACCTTTTGATGAATATCACGCAGGATCAGTTTGGATATGTGCGAGTCTTTGGGAAGGATAATTGGGTTCTTTAGACTCACTGGCATGGCTGCTTTGCTTAGCCTTCCTCCAATCCTCAAAATGCCCTCATCCATAATTGGATCCAATTTGCATATGGAGCTATTTGATTTGATGGGTTTGTCTTCTCTCAAGAGTGTAATCTCAGAGTCAAAGTAGCGCTGTTGTTCATAGCTAATGATGGACTTCTCAGCTTCGTCCAGATCCTCTGGAGTTAATCCTTGTTGCTCAACTTTCCACTTGGAATCTATAAGACGACCTTTGTCTTTCTGATTTCGAAGCATCAAGAGTCTTTTGAGCCTTAGCCACCATGCAATAGCTCTTAACAGTTTCCTCCATGAAGAATAATATTCAATTATTCTGGTAGTTGCATTGTTCTGCAGATTCAAGTAATTCACAGAGATCTTCTTTTTTACCTCTGTATCGTTTGGTGATTTGTAACAGAGATCTTCTGGTACCTCAGGCCATTCAGACTTCTCCTTTGACAGGAAGTGAGGACCGTTCAGCCATCTGGTGGAATTTAGGAGGGATTCTATCTGTAGACCACGTGAGCTGTCATCTGCCGAGTTGTCTCCAGAACATACATGCCTCCACTGATGTACTTGCGAGAGGTTATGTATCACTGCAATTCTGTTGGCAACATAAGTATGAAATCGTTTTGTTTGGTTATGGATGTACTTCAGTACTACTGTACTGTCTGTCCAGAAAGTAGAATCATCCAGTTTCATGTGAAGTTCCTTTTGCAACATTCGGTCCACCTTCACAGCCAGGGTCGCGGCTGCAAGCTCAAGTCTAGGAACGGTCATCCGTTTCAGTGGGACTACTCTGGCTTTTCCCAGTACAAAGGTAACGTGAACATTTTTTATACTGTTTGTAAGTTTGAGGTAACTCACTGTCCCATATCCTAGCTCGCTCGCATCATAAAAGTGATGTAATTCGGCTGTCTTTACAACACCAAAATTTTCAGGCTTCATGCACCTGTCCACTTCAAATCTGCTCAGCTGGTTTAACTCTGTAAGCCATCTTTGCCATGGTCTCATCATTTCATTTGCTATTATTTCATCCCACCCATATTTCTCATGGCAGAGCCTTTGCAGGTTTTGCTTAGCCTTGAGAACAAACAGGGAAAGGAAACCTAGAGGGTCATGATGATAGCTAGGTGAAAGAGGCTCTATGTGATCAGATAAATCCCATCACATAGAGCCTCTTTCACCTAGCTATCATCATATAGAGACTGTGTCTGTTCCCCGAATTTGGAAATCCAAAAAACATTTAAACCCATCTAAGGTTAACAATTTAATTGATGTTCAACAAATAAAAAACAGCTATAATACAGATGAGCAAATGCTAAAGCTTGGGTTGCTGAATATTCGATCGCTTACTTCAAAAGCACTCGTTGTTAACGATATGATTTCAGATAATAACCTAGATGTGCTGTGTTTGACAGAAACCTTGCTAAAACCAAACGATTACATTACTTTAAATGAGTCCACCCCGCAAGATTACTGTTATAAACATGAACCTCGTCTGAAACGCAAAGGGGGTGGTGTTGCTGTAATTTATTGTAATATTTTCAAAACCACTAAGAAATCAAGTTTTGAATATAATTCTTTTGAAGTGTTAGTGCTTAATGTAAAAATATATAGCATAAATGATAAATCTCGTTTGAGATTTGTGCTGGCTACTGTATACAGGCCACCAGGGCACCATACAGACTTTATCAAAGAATTTGCGGACTTTCTATCAGAGTTAGTATTGGCTGTATATTTTAATATACACATCGACAATGAAAAAGATGCATTGGGTTTGGCATTTAAAGACATTGTAAACTCAATTGGAGTTAGACAACACGTGTCAGGACCTACTCATCATCGTAATCATACTCTAGATCTAATATTATCACATGGAATAGATGTTGATGCCGTTGAAATTCTGCAGCAGAGCGATGACATCTCAGATCATTACCTAGTCTCGTGTAATTTGCATTTAGCCAAGGCTGCAAAGCCGACTCTGTGTTTGAAATATGTGAGACCTATCACATTCTGCCACTAAAGATTGCTTTATTAATAATCTTCCTGATCAGTTTCATCATCTTAGCATCCCGGATAGCTTAGAAGAACTTGATATTGCAACAGAAACTTTTAACTCTCTCTTTTCCAGCACTTTAGACACAGTTGCTCCTTTGCATTTAAAGAAGATTAAAGAAAATAGTCCAACGCCGTGGTACAACGAGCACACTCGGGCCCTTAAGAGAGCAGCCAGAAAAATGGAGCGCAACTGGAAGAAAACAAAACTAGAGGTATTCCGCATTTCATGGAAAGAGAGCTCAATTACTTACAGAGAGGCTTTAAAAGCTGCTAGATCTGCTTATTTTTCAACCCTATTAGAAGAAAATAAACATAATCCTAGGTATTTATTTGAAACAGTGGCTAAACTAACGAAAAAGAAAGCTTCAAACACAGAAGTTTCCAAGCAGCACAGCAGTAATGACTTTATGAACTTCTTCACTTATAAGATTGATAATATCAGGGAGAAAATTATAACTATGCAACCGTCTACTACGGTATCGCATCAGGCAGTGCATTGTAGTCTCCCTGAGGAAAAATTTGATTCATTCGTTGCTATAGGAGAGGAAGAATTTACTAAACTCGTTAAATCATCTAAATCGACAACATGTATGTTAGACCCTATACCGACTAAGCTACTGAAAGAGATGCTTCCAGAGGTCATAGATCCTCTTCTTAATATCATTAATTCATCTTTGTCTCTAGGATACGTACCAAAAACTTTAAGCTGGCTATGATTAAACCGCTTGTTAAAAAAACGCAACTTGATCCTACAGAATTAGTCAATTACAGGCCGATCTCGAATCTACCTTTTCTGTCAAAGATACTAGAAAAGGCAGTATCTTCACAACTGTGTTCCTTTCTAGAAAGAAATGATATCTGCGAGGATTTCCAGTCAGGATTTAGACCGTACCATAGTACTGAGACTGCTCTCGTTAGAGTCACAAATGATTTGCTCTTATCATCCGATCGTGGTTGTGTCTCTCTATTAGTGTTACTCGATCTTAGTGCTGCGTTTGACACCATTGACCACAACATTCTTTTAAATAGACTAGAAAACTATGTTGGCATTAGTGTAATTGCACTAGCATGGTTTAAATCATACTTATCTGACCGTTATCAGTTTGTAGCAGTAAATGAAGAGATGTCTCATCGATCACAAGTTCAGTATGGCGTACCACAAGGCTCAATACTAGGACCGCTGCTGTTCACTCTGTACATGCTACCCTTAGGAGATATCATTAGGAAGCATGGCATTAGTTTTCACTGTTATGCTGACGATACTCAGCTCTATATTTCTTCAAACGAAACTTACCAATTGACTAAATTAACAGAATGCATAGCTGATATAAAAAATTGGATGACTTGTAATTTCCTACTTCTAAATTCTGAAAAAACAGAGATTCTAATTATTGGACAAAAAACTTCCTCACGTAATAACCTAGAATACTGTCTAACACTTGATGGCTGCTCTGTTAAGTCTTCGTCGTCGGTTAGGAACCTGGGTGTGCTCTTTGATACCAATCTTTCATTTGAAAGTCACGTGTCTAGTATCTGTAAAACCGCATTTTTCCATCTTAAAAATATATCTAAATTACGTCATATGCTCTCATTGACAAATGCGTAACAATTGGTTCATGCGTTCATGACCTCAAGGCTAGATTATTGTAATGCTCTACTGGGTGGTTGCCCCGCACGCTTAATAAACAAACTACAGCTGGTTCAAAACGCAGCAGCTCGAGTTCTTACCAGAACCAGGAAGTATGACCATATTAGCCCGGTTCTGTCAACACTGCACTGGCTCCCTATTAAACATCGCATCAATTTTAAAATATTGCTGATTACTTACAAAGCACTAAATGGTTTAGCTCCGCAGTACTTGAGCGAGCTCTTAACGCATTATAGTCCTTCACGTCTATTGCGATCTCAAAATTCCGGCCAGTTGATAATACCTAGAATATCAAAATCAACTGCTGGCGGTAGATCCTTTTCCTATTTAGCACCAAAACTTTGGAACAGTCTTCCTAACATTGTCCGGGAAGCAGACACACTCTCTCAGTTCAAAGCTAGATTAACCCCCTGAGGTCGGCTATCGCGCCGGCGCGATAGGCTCGTTTTTTTCCGTATGAGTGCAAAAAAAATAATAAAATAAAAATATTAATTTTTGTGTATTATTTTTGTGTATACTCACAATAAAAACAAAGTGTTGTGCTTTTCGCCAAATAAAGAAAAATAAACACGAAGCGAGTTCTGCCTCCTCTCTGTCATTCTGAAACGCGTCCGAAAATGATCTGTAACTCAGCGAATACTTCTCACACAGACACGTGAGATATGTCTTTATGAAGCTGGCATTCTCTTCTTTTAAGTGAAGTAATTAATATAAAAAAAAAATGTTTTTAACTCATGTAATCCGTTTGAAAGCAAGGAGAGGTGCGTTTTTTTCCTTCTCCCTCATTATCTCCTAATGAGCTGAGGCCGCCACGCCCCCGGCGGTTATTCACATGTAAATAGTTTAGGTAATCTCTGCTTCGCACCCGCCCCCCCGATCAATGCCTTGAAAACACGAAGTTTCATCAGATCAGATTCACTGATAATTCATCGTGTTTAGAGAGGATGGCTCGTTTCTCCGGCAAAGACGCTCTTCAGATGATTCTGGACAGCGAGGAAGAATTCACCTTTTCCTCAGAGGAAGATTGTAATTCAGACGAAGAACGGCAGCGAATTGATCCCGCAGAGGATACAAGTTCAGAGTAAGTTGTTTACTGTTATATAATTCCTTTTCTGATAATATAGAACTTTATATATATTTAATTTCTGAATTTTCAGACTATATTTTCCCTAGTTTTGGCTAGCTTTTGACAACTTACAGGAACGATTGCCTTACAATATCCCTAACATCCGTGGAACTTATATGCTCAAGTGTAAACTTTTTTTTAAATGTGATATTGCTCTTTAAACATATTTGTATATTAAATATATTTCACTCAGTTTTGATTAGCTTATGACACTGATTCATGCTAAAATACTGCATTATGCATAATGTAGATTGTTTGCGAATATCTGCTTATAGGTTATATGTGGTTTAGTGCAACTATAGTATTTCAGCCTCCGGTAAAATATGTGATACTGTCTAAATACATTATATTTTTATATAAATGTTCTGGTTTTGGTTGGCCTATGACAGTATTTATCATGCTGCATATGTTTTTGAATACAGACTGTGTAAATGTTTTAGTGATGTGTCGTTCGCGAACGATCCGTTTATTGCGTGCTTCACTATATGCGTGCGGTCTATATGGCCCATCAATGGTCCATAACCATCAATTGCTCATCAGTTTACTTTGAATAATGTATGCTAACAGTTTTATTTTAATTTTATTTTTTTAGGAATGTATCTGCTTCAAGCTCTCCTTCTCCAGCACCCCGCAGAGGGGCACGCAGGTGTCGTTCAGTTCTCAGTGCGATCGAGAATCATACTGAGTAAGTACATATACGTAATATTTTACAGATGAAATGTAGCCTAATTGTGTTTACATCATAATAATATAAAAGTAGCCTATACCTATTCTTGTGTGAAATGACAAAAACCGTTGTCTTTTTTTATCCATGGCCATTAGTGATTGATAATGATAATACAAGTTCTTTTATTGTGTTATCAGCATGCTCATGTGTTTTTTTTTGTTTGTTTGTTTTTTACAGATGTGACAATGAACATGTCCAAGCACCTGTCCCGAAGAGAGCCAAGTCTAACCAGCAGGCAAGCAACAGGCAGTCAACTCTGGCATGGAAAACAGAGACTGATGTTGACATGGTTCCGCAGACTGTGCAATTCTGTTCTGGACATTGCTTCCACCAACTCTTTCATTGTGCACAAAGAGTTTATGGAGCAACTTATAACAGAGCTCTGTGGTGTGTCACAGAAAACAGCACCAAAACGGACCAATAGTGACCATGTACCAGTTCCAGGAGCTGAGCTGGCATCAGATGACAGGGATGCTGCCACAGTTGGTTGCCGCTCATGTGTGCATTGCACAGCAGTGCGCGGTAAAAGACAATTAACACCATGGAAATGCCAGGCATGCAATGTTCACTTATGTCTTCAGTTAAACAGGAACTGTTTTCAGGAGTGGCATAAAGATGTGTGACTGTGTTCAGATGTGTGTGCTCTGCTGACCACCTTCCACTAACCATCAGCCTTCAGAAATCATTCTGATATGATGACTATTTTTTAAAATCAATGTTGGAAACTGTTGTGCTGCTTAATATATATTTTTTATAACCTGTGATAGTTTTTTCAGGATTCTTTATTTTGCTCATTTGATTTACTTGTAGCCCGCATATAAACGGGGCACAGGAATTTACTGTGAGATACCTGCCTTTACTTTTGTTTATCGCTCACAATTGCTCACATTTGATTTGCTTAGAGCAAATTTAGAACATTTAGTTCCTCCACATAGAGGAATTACAATAAAACAGATTGAAAAACAAAACCTTTGAATCTCCTCTTCTTTGTTCAGGCACTTGATGGCCCATTAGAGTGTATGTCACACCCCTGGTCTGAATCTCATTAATATTGATGGTCCATTGGTCCATTAATATTGATGGGCCACCCCTCCCATGCATAAACCTCTTCTGACAAAAAAACTGTTTTAGAAAGTTCAAATCAATGTACTGTTTTATGAGAACGATAAGGCTGGATAATTTTCACATCGTTTTGAAGCCAGAACTCAAAGCTACACAATTCATTGGTCAAAAGTCTTATTTACACATATTTAGTATGTGTTTTGTGGTCTTATTTCTGCAACTTTCATTTTTATTTTTTCCAATAACCACGCATAAACATTATTCTCTTAAAAATTCAAACATATACATGCATGTTGATCAGATATTTTGGTAGCCCTGTTTGTGCTATATAGAGTGAATTTACACCTTTGCCATTAATATGTTTATAAATAACTGAAAAAAGCACAAATGTCAGAGCATGTCAGAACACCTCCAGGGCCCAGAAAACAGCTCAGACTCCAGAGGGTTAAAGACACATCTCTTTGACATAGCATTCACATAATACATTATAAACTTCAATAATTCAATGTTAGGCTGCATAGATTAGGTCAGCTGGAACCGGGAACACTTCCCATAAATCCTGATGTACTCGTTACATCATGAGAAGAATGGCATCTACGCTAATTTTAGTGTCTTTGTTTATCCCGAGGTCTTCCCGCAGCCTGCCGGATCCAGGCCGTATCCAGATCTGACGAAGGACCTTCGCCTGGACCCGATGACAACGTAGTGCTGAAGTGCCAACTAGTCTCTCCCTATGGAGGATCCCTTTCCCACTCTACAGATAAAGCGTCGTCGGGAAAACTCAATTTGCGCATCTACCCCAAATTGATACAATAAAATTAAATTCTTAATCAAACCTATAAGGAAACACCAGTAATTTGTTTAGGCTTGGTTTGTAGGGAATTACAAACCTGCACACATATATTCAAACGCACATAACTATAGAACCTAGCCTGGCTAACGTCAGACCAAGTCTCATTTGAGACTTGGTCTGGGAACTACGTGTTCATTTTCTCGTAATTGAGGCGTGGTTTACGAATGCCCAGAGCCGTTTATTGGGCGCTATGAATGTCTATCAAATGCGCCTGTACGTAGCTCATAGCCAATCGCTTCAATTATACCAGAATATGTAGAGTGACAGAAATTCGACGAGGAAAAAGACGATGGGTCAAAGATTTATTTGTACACGATGGCGTTTAGCGAATATTACCGTTTGTGCAAGATAAACATGAGGGTAGAAGGTAACGTCGAGTCTGATGCCATGTTGGATCCATAGATATAAACAAACTGCTTCGGTGTCGTCATCGTCTTGCTGCTCCCTCCCCGTTCTGTGATTGGTTCCCTTTTTCAGGGGAAAATCTGGTCCATGGTGTCCAGACTGCCTAGCAGCGTGAATAAAATCGCGCTGCGAGCAAGGCAGTCTGGGCAAACCCAGGCTAATAGAACCAATTCTTAATGTGCATATGAAAGTTTGTGTAGAGAGAATGGTGTCGTCTTGGCGGCCCCTAATTTAATAACAAATGATTGTTGCGACGGAAGCGATTCAATCAAAACTAACTTTAGCTGGAAAATAGCTTTGTTGAAGAACCGCTATAAAGCCAAAACAATCTTACCTTAAATTATACGTTTATCTCTGTAAAGCTGCTTTGAAACAATCTACATTGTTAAAAGCGCTATATAAATGAAGATGACTTGACTTGACTGTTGCACGCTCACTGGTGTTTTAGGCCCCCAACGTAGTCTTCCAGGCAGCACTGCATGGAAGGCACTCCCCGCCCCTGACAGTTTCAGCCAATCACAACACTGGTGCTCAAATTGAACTTCGAGTGCCAACGAGCGATCTTGATTCGACTCAACTTGGTACGGTAAGTTGCATAGAGCAATATTCTAAGAAATGTTCATAATTCATAATTCATAATGGAATGCTTTATTATTAAAAAAATGACTATGCTTTGAAATATAGCCCACACTAGCTGCTAGGGATTTTTCTTTGCTGAACGGACACCTCAGCTAGCTAGCTAACTGTAAACAGATTGCAATGGTAGATTTCAGCTAACTGTTTTAAGCCAAGGTTAGCTCAAATGCAGTCAACCTGTTCAAATAGCTGGAAGTCGGTGAACATTCTATTTATTTTGGCAAGTAGCTTACTACATACTTATCTGTGCAGGACAGCTACTTAGTAATGGGGGCAGCAGTTAGCGCTAGCTATCTTCCAGGCTGCCAATTAATGTCTTTGGGTGGTTGTAAGACCGAGAAGTGCTATGTGTAGTGCTATGTAGTTAGACGTTAGTCTATGTCTCCCAGTCTGCTTATACAGCTACAAGACCACATAGTTTTCAGTGAGCTGCCCAAAGGCATGGTTGGGTGGGTGTCTTTCCAAAACTCCTTTAGGCATCCAGTTGTTTCTAGATAAGTTTTAAGACATGCTTAGACATGTGCTCGTAATACTTGGTAGCTCAAAGGCAGCTGTTTGTTGTTAGATAACTGGAAGGCATTCAGATAGAGCTAGAAAGAGCCAGACTGACTTCTAAGCAGCTTTGTAATACTGGCTTACTCTGAGGCTGCCTGTTGAAATTTAGATAACTCCACGGCAGCTGTGGTGATGTTTTAACACTGGGTAACTCAAAGGCAGCGATTTATACCTAGATAACTGGAAGGCATCTGGGATAGATAAAGCCAGACTGACTTCTAAGCAGCTTTGTAATACTGGCTTACTCTGAGGCAGCCTGTTGAAATTTAGATAACTCCACGGCAGCTGTGGTGATGTTTTAACACTGGGTAACTCAAAGGCAGCGATTTATTCCTAGATAACTGGAAGGCATCTGGGATAGATAAAGCCAGACTGACTTCTAAGCAGGTTTGTAATACTGGCTTACTCTGAGGCAGCCTGTTGAAATTTAGATAACTCCAAGGCAGCTGTGGTGATGTTTTAACACTGGGTAACTCAAAGGCAGCGATTTATTCCTAGATAACTGGAAGGCATCCAAAATAGAGCTAGGTACAGACAGACTGAATTCCAACTAGCTTTGCAAGGCTGGTTACCTCTGAGGCAGAGTGTTGGATTGTAGATAACTGGAAGGCAACGCAGACAAGGTCTTTGTAATACTTGGTAGCTCAAAGGCAGTGGTTTGTTGTTAGATAACTGGAAGGCATCCACATAGAGCTAGATAAAGCCAGACTGACTTCTAAGCAGCTTTGTAATACTGACTTACTCTGAGGCAGCCTGTTGAAATTTAGATAACTCCAAGGCAGCTGAGGAGATGTTTTAACACTGGGTAACTCAAAGGCAGCGATTTATTCCTAAATAACTGGAAGGCATCCGGGATAGACCTAGATAAAGCCAGACTGACTTCTAAGCAGCTTTGTAATACTGGCTTACTCTGAGGCAGCCTGTTGAAATTTAGATAACTCCACGGCATCTGTGGTGATGTTTTAACACTGGGTAACTCAAAGGCAGCGATTTATTCCTAGATAACTGGAAGGCATCCGGGATAGATAAAGCCAGACTGACTTCTAAGCAGCTTTGTTATACTGGCTTACTCTGAGGCAGCCTGTTGAAATTTAGATAACTCCACGGCAGCTGTGGTGATGTTTTAACACTGGGTAACTCAAAGGCAGCGATTTATACCTAGATAACTGGAAGGCATCTGGGATAGATAAAGCCAGACTGACTTCTAAGCAGCTTTGTAATACTGGCTTACTCTGAGGCAGCCTGTTGAGTTTTAGATAACTCCAAGGCAGCTGTGGTGATGTTTTAACACTGGGTAACTCAAAGGCAGCGATTTATTCCTAGATAACTGGAAGGCATCTGGGATAGATAAAGCCAGACTGACTTCTAAGCAGCTTTGTAATACTGGCTTACTCTGAGGCAGCCTGTTGAGTTTTAGATAACTCCAAGGCAGCTGAGGAGATGTTTTAACACTGGGTAACTCAAAGGCAGCGATTTATTCCTAGATAACTGGAAGGCATCCGGGATAGACCTAGATAAAGCCAGACTGACTTCTAAGCAGCTTTGTAATACTGGCTTACTCTGAGGCAGCCTGTTGAAATTTAGATAACTCCACGGCATCTGTGGTGATGTTTTAACACTGGGTAACTCAAAGGCAGCGATTTATTCCTAGATAACTGGAAGGCATCCGGGATAGATAAAGCCAGACTGACTTCTAAGCAGCTTTGTTATACTGGCTTACTCTGAGGCAGCCTGTTGAAATTTAGATAACTCCACTGCAGCTGTGGTGATGTTTTAACACTGGGTAACTCAAAGGCAGCGATTTATTCCTAGATAACTGGAAGGCATCCGGGATAGACCTAGATAAAGCCAGACTGACTTCTAAGCAGCTTTGTAATACTGGCTTACTCTGAGGCAGCCTGTTGAAATTTAGATAACTCCACGGCAGCTGTGGTGATGTTTTAACACTGGGTAACTCAAAGGCAGCGATTTATTCCTAGATAACTGGAAGGCATCCGGGATAGATAAAGCCAGACTGACTTCTAAGCAGCTTTGTAATACTGGCTTACTCTGAGGCAGCCTGTTGAATTGTAGATACCTGCAATGCAGATTGGGTAGTGATGTCACCTGTCAACTGCCTACAAACATCCAGTTGTTGATAGATAAATGGAAGGCACCTAGATGTAGGTAGCTCCTATAAGTGGTAGCTCCCAGGCAGCCATTGGTTGTTAGATAACTGGGAGGCACCTAGACGTAAGTAGGTTAAGACAGACTAACTTCCAGGCAGCTTTGTAATACTGGCTACCTCTAAGGCAGCCTGTTAAATTGTAGATAACTGGAAGGCAGCTAAGGTGATGTCGTAACACTGGCTAACTTGCAGGCAGCCATTTGTTATTAGATAAATGGAAGGCATCTAGAAAGAGGTAGGTGCAGACATTGACTTCCAGCTAACTTTGTAATACTGACTACCTCAGAGGCAGCCTGCTGAATTGTAGATATTTTCAATGCAGTTTGGGTGATGTTGTCACACTGGGTAACTCACAGACATTGTTGTTGATAGATAAATGGAAGGCACCTAGACGTAGGTAGCTCCTTTACTTGGTAACTCCCATGTAGCCATTGGTTGTGAAATAACTGGAAGGTACCCAGACATAAGTAGTTAAGACGGACTAACTTCCAAGCAGCTTTGTATTCCTGGCTAACTCTGAGGCAGCCTGTTGAATTGGCAGTTCAAGGCAGTTGAGGAGATGTTGTCACACTGAGTTACTCACAGACATCCAGTTGTTGCTAGATAGCTGTAAGACACCTTGACATAAGTAGGTTAAGACCGACTGACTTCCACCTAGCTTTGCAACGCTGGCTACTTCTGAGGCAGCCTGTTGAATTTCAGATAACTATGGCACCTTGGGCAAGTTCAAAGTTACTCACACACAGTGTTGCGAAGCAGATAATTTATAATCAGGATAGCGCAAGAAAAATATCAAATATACTTGATGGTGCAGTGATTTTTACATCATGTTTGGTCATGGGAACACCTATAAGGGACTGACGAATTAGATGAGGAGTTGACTTCTATATTGCTTTACAATATTGGTTGCTAATAGTTGACAAGATATGGAGGTATGTGTACGTTTGCTATGTATCATCTGTTCTATTTTCCTCCTCTTTAGAGAATGGAGACATATTGGAGAAAGTCCATTGAGGATGGTCTTAGGAAAGAAAGAGATCCTAGAATACAGCGCACAATAGAAAATGTTGGGACTATTCCAGATGACCTTTTCATGAGGAACCACCTGGATGGCTTACATGAGAATGGAAAAGGGAGATTCAGCCATATGAAGACCAGGAAAAATGTAATCCAGTGGAGGTGTGAGCGGTCAAACCATGAAACAGGTTCTTCGGCTGGTGAACCTGAGACGACAAGGGCAAATTCCTGTTCGGCATATGTGTCCTTCCATTTCATAACATCTGCCAATATCAGGGGTTGTGTTGTAAGGCAGATGTCTGAGCATAGTGGCCATGACCTAACTAACAGAAAAGAAAATAGAATGAACCGCATAGACGACGACTTGGTAGAATTCATTCATAGGTGTATTTCTCAAGGGCTCTCAAATAGCGCCATTCTTTTAAAATGCATTGACTGGTCTCAGAGCCGGGGAAAAACAGACTTTATGGACAGAACATTCTTTGTCTCTCCAGAGGACATAACACAAATTAGAGCCAGCTTCAATAAATACATCAGAATGGACGGAAATGACAGTGTATCTGTTGAAAAACTAATCCAGTCTGAGTTGAAAGACAGTATTTTACTTTTTCAGCCACTCTCACATAGTGAGGATCAGCCCCTGATGATTGTCTACAGTTCCACATGGCAGCTGGAACAGCTTAAAAAATTTGGGGGACAAATGTTGTTTTTGGATGCTACCTACAAAAGTATCACTCAATATGGATTTGCCTTTTATGCAGTCATGGTGAAAAATGAAGAAGGTAAAGGAGTACCTGTGTCATTTTTTATTTTGAGTGAAGAGACGACATCTACTCTAGAAGCATGCCTTAAGACACTAAAAGAGGCAGCAGATGATGTCACACCAAGGTATTTAATGGTTAATGGTTCCAGTTGGTTGGGTTTCAGACTGTACTTTCTTTACCACCTTTTATGATAATTTTATGAACTCAACACTTCAATTTCCAAGTTCAATTTCTATTCCTAGGTGTGTTATGGTTGACAAGGACCAGACAGAAATCAAGGCAATTAAGACTGTCTTCCCGCATGCCTCCGTGTTGCTTTGCTGGTTTCATGTCCTCCAAGTCATCAGTAATTCTGTCATTGTTAATTTTGTTGACATGAAGGCAATCTATCGTTGGCTTGTCAAGAAAGATGGAGGCCATGTCCACGATCCAGCTGTGAGAAACATCATTATTCAAGGAGTATGTTCACTGAAGCAATGCCGTACAGTTAAGTGTTCTTCCTTCTGAAACTTCACCTTGATAAACGGAATTGTGCTCAAATAAAATGTCCTGTCAGCCATTATCCAGTCAAGCCCACTAGGAATTCAGCAGGAATGTGTCAGTGTAACAGTAGGCTGAGTTCATACCCCTCCCTTCTTATGGGCTGTATTTGTGTGCAGAGTAAGAAAATGGAGTAAGAGGGGTGGGGGATCGTAATAATAAAAATGGTCTAATCGTCCTAATTTCACCTACATTTCTAGGAGAAAGAATTTCACCAGACAGCTTCTATGGTCCTTAAAAATATTCACAAAGAGACGGGGTCAGACAGAGTGCTGAACTACCTGAAGGACAATTGGATACAGTGTGGTGCCATGTGGTCCAATTTTGGCCGGATGTTTTTCCACCACCAGAGTGAAACAAATAATGTTGTGGAGAGGTGGGCAAATCTTTCAATGTGCCTAAATACAAGAGCAAATTCAAGGGGGAACTGCTCTTGAAAAATTTAATGATTTAAGGCTATCCAGAAGTTATTAAATCAGTGTCTACAAGCAATTTGACACTGTATAATCCAAAAGTTAATACAGATATCTCCTTTTAAAGGTTCTTCTTTGGGATCAAGTACAACTTTCTTGGGGGATATTGCAACAAGAGGTTGGATGACTTATTACTTATCCTTCATAACCATGTTGTGAAATACTACTGGTAAGTCTCTATATCCATACCTTTATGTGGGTTCTTGGTTCAAATATTCAGTACTGTAAACAGAATGAATACTATAACTGAAGAACATTAACAAGTTGAAGGTCATTAAAAAGTTCATATTTAGTATAGCCAGAATTTGTGTAGGTGGGTGGTTATTGGTTAGTCTAAATCTATGAAACACTGGCAACCCATTGATTATAAACCCTTATGCCTTTAGCCATTTGGATGATCTTAAACTTGCTGGCCGAGTCCCATCCCAAGTGTCACATTCCAACGACAGTGCTAAAGCAGCTGAGAGGATGAAGTCTCATGGACTTGATCAAAACATCAGTCATCTGTCTGGAGGTCTCTTTCATGTCCCCTCAGAAAATAAACCTGGTATTTTTTATGAGGTTGATTTGCTGCACTGTTTGTGCCAATGTCCAGTCAATGGACAGGGTCAAAAGTGCAAGCACTTAGCATTAGCTCAAGAGGTGGCAAAGGATAAGGTGGACATAGTTGCACTGCGACAACAAAAAGCAGAGACATTAAGTGCAACCCAGCAATTCTTGATTGATGGGAACACGATTGTGGTCCACTATAATGACCATGTGGGCATAGTCTTTGTTTCTAAACAACAGTGCTCTTGTTTAACCAACAGTTTGGGTGAATTATGTGTGTGTTTGTTGGTGGCAAATAAAGTGTATGAAAGTCAGACAGTCAGAAGTGAAATCAATGATGAGACAGAGCATATTCATTCAGATGATACACTGGCACAATTGGACAGCACAGACATAGCACAGCCACAACACACAGACACAGCACAGCCACAGCACTGTATTTGGAAAATGCTCAAAGATTTGAGTAGTTGGTGTGACAGCGAAAGTTATAATCCTTCATTGGCCCTATATAACAACATTAAAGCAGCTCACCAGCTTGCCTTTGGTAGGTTCCAAACACAAAGCAAAAAGAGTAAGATAGAAAGGCTACATAAATACAGGAAAGCAATTGAACTCACAAAAAGGAAATTGGCAAGTGCACACAAATGCACAAACAATCCAGAAAAAGAAATCCACACTGTAAATAAGGACAGGACTTTTAAGCCTAAAGGTACTAAAAGAAAAAGGGGTCGCAAGTTGAACTCTGCTCAGAGTGGAGATACATAGGGGGGTTAGGGTTAAGGGTGGAGAATATGTTTGTTTATATTATTGCTGTTTTTGTTTGTTTACGTTCAAATTTCTTAACAGACACTTTTGTTGCATATTTGTAATATATGTTTTACTTGAGATCCCAAAGACATGAGGGACAAGTTACATTCACTCAGTTTTCTTTGAAATATGTGCTTGTCTTGTAATGTGCTTGAACCCATAAAGAATAATGATTTTTCATAGCTCATATCTGTCTCCTGTTTTTGTTTGGTGTTTTATACAGCTTAATGTTGTACATTGTGTGTTCTTTATAATGTATGATGATGTCTTTTTAACTAAGTGCTGCCTTGGTTGGCCAGGGCTCATTGGTGCCTGAGGCTAGTGTGTTGATAACTAACCCTAGTTAAAGGATAAATGAAAAACACACACTCTGGAAGATGTCAATAACTCTTTCTAAAACCATTAATCTTACATAAAAGAATAACTGAAAATGTGCAAAAATGCATCAAATTGTGCAAAAATGTGGAGGGAAGGGATTATGACTGCATTTTTTTTATGTTGTCATCTATGCATTTTGACAAAATCTCCACCACAACGTCAACCATTCCTGGCCCCAGACCATGGCTCAAGTTGTGGAAGTCCTGGCCATTCCTCTGAACCTCCTGAGCCAAATTTTGCAACTGATATCTGGAGGGAAACATTGAATGTTCTCAGTATATAGCTTTATCTGTGCATTTATATCAACACAGTGAAGCTTCTAACCTATTGTAATTGACGTTATATTACAAGACTGACAGAGCTTAAAGCAAGAAATCATTCTGTGCCTGAAATTATCTAAATGTCATTATATATGACTATAAACTATCTATCAAATGTTGAATGTACTGGCCCACACTTGAATTCAGGCACAGTGCCTTTAAGCCCTGCAAATACAATTTTAGTATCCCTGTCTGAGCACACAGATGTATAAAGTAAAATATTTCTTTTGCAAATGCTTACTTTAACTCTGCCGCTTTCCCAATAGCCACAATTGGGTCAGTGGTCATCGGCATGGTCACTGCCTCAAAGTTGATGCCCTTGGCTGCAAGGACACCCACCGACTGACAAAGGTCCTTTGCTTCCCCTTTAATAACAAAAGGTAAAACAGAAAATAAATGTGAATAGAATGAACACAGCCTTCGATACACTGTTATGTCAAAGTGCATTTTTTTACAACTACATAGCAACATAACCAACTTTGCAACCAAATTTAATGTAAAACTGTTAATAATTGAACTGTACCCTCTGTCAGTCTGGTGCACAATGATGTCACCTGGGTGACAGGCCCAGGGACCACTCCCACATTCTTCAGCTCCTCCTTCAGGTTCCTTTTTTCATTTTTATTAATTCTGAGGAGTGACGTCAGTGTATTGACAGACATCATCTCTGGAGGAGCAGTCCTCCTCTTAACCTCCTCCACAGATACAGGGTACCTTTGTCAGACATATTTAAAAACAGAGGCCAATGAGTGATAAGTCTAAATCCAAGAAATTAAAACGGTAGAGATGCTTTTGCAAACTTGTGATTGGCAATCATTGTCAGGTTGTTCTACCAGAAAGACTCGGGAGAGTTATTTCAATAAACCATACATTTATTGACAGCTCAGCAAGCTGATAAACTACAAAGTCATTTGGCGTAGGCCCCGTCCGTAGTGCATAATCCGAGAGTATCGGATCTGCGATTCCTGCCTAAAGATGAAGGCAGGGGCGCAGCCGACCCCCCCTGGGAGGTATGGACGGGACCATCCTGGTGGTGGTGGGGAGGATGGGGGTAATCGTCACTTCAGTATCTGCGAACTCAAACATGTGTAAGTACCGTGCTTTTATACAGTGAGCATAAGAATATGATTGGATAGAAGTGAAGGCAATAAGTGACGTAGTAATTGAGTCTTCCCAGCAGAACTTATGCTAAAGCTTTCATTTCTACCAGAAAGACTCGGGAGAGTTATTTCAATAAACCATACATTTATTGACAGCTCAGCAAGCTGATAAACTACAAAGTCATTTGGCGTAGGCCCCGTCCGTAGTGCATAATCCGAGAGTATCGGATCTGCGATTCCTGCCTAAAGATGAAGGCAGGGGCGCAGCCGACCCCCAAAAATAGGTGGAGTATGACTACACTGGGACGGGGCACGCCAACCCCCAAAAGATGGTAACTGAGTATACCCACCAGTCTAGAGTCCTGGGGTTCCTGAAAAATAGAGAAGGAAGAAACAAATGGTGAAGATACAAATTAGATGTGAAAATACAGCGTGCCTAAAGTTTAATAGGGGAGAAGGACAGATAATTCTAAAATAACTATGTTTTTATTTGTTAATTTAAAATTATTTTATTTTATTTATTTATATATTTATTTTTTAATTGCCAGTTCACTCCTAGGAAAACACAGAGACAAGGCCTCATTGGACCGGCAATGCCGCTTTTGGCTTGCATAGACAAGGCCACATTGGACCACACAGACAGCCGCCTTGGCAAAAATAATAAACAGGCCTCCTTGGACCACATATAGCAGCCACCTGGGGCTGAGCATAACACAGACTCTGGCCTCATTGGACCACATGGCCTTTATAGACCACAGAGACGAGGCTTTAATGAGCCACACGGCCACAATAGACCACAGAGACGAGGCTACTAAGCCACAACGGCCGCTAATGCCACAAAGAGACGAGGTAAGACTGGACAACACAAGTTTTTTTTTTTTTTTTTTTTTTTTTTTTTTCTTCACGGGATACAACAGCTTTAAGATCACGAAACATATGCCCCGGGGGGGGCAACTGGCCACCATTGCAGCTTTTAAGGACAAGACCGAGCCACTAGAGCCACATAAAGACAAACCACACAAGACTACGGCATCTAAGCCACATTAAACCTCTGCCCCAAGGGGGCCACTGGCCATTCAGGCATCTTTTTAAAAGGACAAGGCAAACATATGCCACAAGGCGCCAAGCCCCACATGTACACAAGGCCCACGTGGCCACAAGGCCACTAATGCCACACGTAGACAGACATACTTGAGTACAAGGCCACTAGGCCACATTTAACCATGCCATGAAGGCCACAAGACCACGAGACAAGGCCACATTAGGCTACACGGTCACAGTAGACCACACAGAACATAAAGGGTTCCAAACCATAAGCCCACACATAGACGAGACGTACAGACAACGGCCACTAAGCCACACAGAACAAGGCCATAAGGGCCACAGCCTTGGAGGCCGAACATAGGACATGGCAACATGGACCACGAAGCCATGAGACCGACACAAAGACGAGGCCCACCAGGCCACAAGGCTGCTAAGCCACACTGAACAAGGCCAACGAGACAGAGCCACTAAGCCACACAGAACCTGCCATACTTTATGGCCACAAGACCACGGGACAGCCACATTAGGCTACACGGTCACAGTAGACCACATAGAACATGAATATCGCATAAAATAGCCGTTTTTTTTTTTTTTTTTATTATTATTTTTTATTATTTATTTATTATTATCAATTGACGAACATGTAACAAAGGCACGACGGCTGCTACAGCCACATAGAGACGAGGCCACATTGAACAGAGCCGCTAGGCCACACATAATAGTTGACTAGATAGTCATTGAGGAGTGCTAGCTAGAATAATAACAGGATGAAGGAAATAAGATTATGACACCACCACCAGTAGTTGCATAGTTATTTACCTTTGGGTTATTGTAGAGCTTGCTGGGCTTGAAGAATAGTTTTAGAATAGGGTCTTATATAAGACTTGAATGCAGAGGAAGACTATCTGCCCAGGATCTTGAAAGCTGAAGTAGAAATGCCGCGTTCAGCTGCTGTAGTGGCTGCCCCAATCCTAAATGAATGACCGTTATACTGGAGGGGAGATAACTTCAGCTTGAGGACAGAACTAGATGAGTCTTAAACCAGGCTTAAAAGAGATGCTTCGTAGGTAGGAAAATAGGGAAAGAGATCTGAGAATCTAGCACAGATTTTTAGGAATGTAATCAGAAGAGAAGGGACAAAATGTATTGCTAATTTTAGAAATTGTTGATGTGATACCAGAACTTGAGAGTCGGTTGATATGCTTAAGAAAGAGTAAAGAATTAGGGGAGAAGGTGAATCAGAAAAAGGACCTAGGGCAAGATCAGAGTGTTAGATCTGAAGAGAATCTGAAGAGCCATGAACATAGTTAAACATGGATACGATCTGGATATGAAAATAGGAAAAGAAAAACCAATATGGATGGGAGGTAATAAAGGGGGTTAAATGGATATCACTTTCTGTAATGTTACTGTTAAAGTATAAACAACATCTGCAAAGTTATAATGCACAAAGTTCAAGCATTGAAGATTAAATTAAAGAGATCGCTTTTAAAAGACTACAACAATGCTGAGAGAGACTGTGCGTCATTCCTTGGATTAGTGGCATCACAAACCATAAAGTTATATATTCAGCTCCCGGAATATAATTTATAGCATAACAAAGAGAATGAGCTAATCAATACTAGAAGATATAAGCTACACGATACATCAACTAACCATCCGGAAATGGGGTCTACATGTTGATGCTTCTTGGGTCTCTCCATCTTTGGCTGACTTGGTTTGACTATAAGCTAGAAGTTTTGAAATGTCTGTGAGAGGTAATCAAAGCTGCAAAACGAGCTGTTGAACTCCAGCCCTGTTCCGGGAGCAGCAGCTCAACTGCATCCAAAGGGACGACAAAAACCATGCGCTTTACTTACCCTAGATAATTCCAGCATAGGATATGAAATATATTTAGGACATTCCAAGCAAAACCCTTCACACACACCATGGGGACACTGAGACCCACCACGCATCGATTTTACTAATTGTAGATAAGGAAGGAACAACCGGCCGTGATCCGGATAAGAAATAAGGAATCTGAAAGAAAAGCGAAACATAATAATCAATTCTGCAGAAATACAAGCTTTAAAGGTGTAGGGAGCCACATCTTCAGTGATATACTGTCTAGCTGAATTGAGCAGAGTGACTAATTTATTTGATCACAGTTAAAGGAGGGCAGGGGGATGGATAAGGGTTCACTCTTACCCGAATTAGTTGACTTTACTCGCAAACGCGAGGAAACCCGTTGCCTTATACCACTTTAGTTTTTACACAAGCAGAAACTAAACATGTTTAGTTGTATTAACATATAACACTAACCTTTTACACAAGCTGAAACTAAACTTGTTTAGTTGTATTAACATATAACCCTAACCTTTTACACAAGCTGAAACTTAACATGTTATGTTGTATTAACATGGTTTAGGATAATAGGTTTACTATTGGGTACCCAGCATGCATTGCAAGTGTCACCATTGTTGAGATTCATATACAATTCCGTTGGATTTTCTGCTGAAAAATATTAGGAATAGTCAAATGCTACTGACTTTAGAGATTTATAATCTCTATTAATAACAGCATCAATAGACAGGTATAGTCAATTGCTCAGTTTACTCTTGGCTTTTTGCTATAACTATTGTGACTTACAAAATCACAGTAAAAGCAGTCAGAGAAAATATAATGTTTAAATGTCAAAGGGAAGAGCCCAACTAAAGCCAGCACCTTTCACCATCATGGTGACTACAAATGAAACAATAAATAATAAACATCTAAACCTCTGTTGATTCTCAACAAGATCTTTTGTAGACTCTGACGGAGATAAAGTCAGTCTGTTTAGTAATAAGTTAAGCTGGTAATGTTGGACTCTTCGGTTCAAAATTTAAATGACGCACTCTGCGCACTGTCACCTATTTAAATAGGCCACACCCCTCCCCTGCAGAAGCTTAACATAGCGAGTTATCTTAGCTTAACATAATTAGTGCAATGAATCTTTCAGCTAAATAGTACAAACAGCTAATGTTGTTTAGGAATGATAGCAGGTTTTTACTAAACATAAAAGTAGTAATGATTACTCGTAAGTTTAATTAGAAACAAAATCTGGGTTTACAGAGTTGCTGAAAGGCAGAACCGCCTTAAGACTACAGTGCGTACATGCTTTGCAGTGGTCAGGAATGTGCTTGCGTGACCTTAATCATGAAATTGGAGACTACTGATTGCCGGCTGAGTGTCTCGGGAATATCGTGATCGTCTAACGAGATCTGCCTTAGTGATGCAACCGAGCTTCATTAGCACATACAACATAAGTTTTGCAACCACTTCGAACCCAGAGATGTTAGCAGCCGCTATAAGATAATTTTGTTGAAGTGCGAATGAACAGAGTCTGAGTAGGCTTGGTAATTTATCTGACCTTTGCTATCCAAATGTCCAAATCTGAACGGATATGCACCCTTTGACTATGGTCAGTGTTGATAGGCGAGAAATAAATGCCCTGCCTTAAAGAGATACTTATGGTGAATTTTTAGAATTTTTTATTTTTTATTTTTTTATTTTTTATTATTAAATCTCAGTACAATACTTACCTGTAGTAAGGTGACAGCATACCGATAAGATACCTCAATCACGCTTGATATTCTGTTGTTGACCTTTGGGCAATCTTTCTCAGCTGCGCAGCGTACACCTGACATTACTCTCAAGTTGAATGAATGAAGATATTCACAACCGAGAGATCACTGCCATGGCAACCAAATGAGACCCTTGAATAGAAAAATAGGTGAACATTTCAATCATACAGATAAGTAAATATGATGTCATTCAAGTCTTCTTGACTGAGATTCGTCTGGTGATAGGTTTGAATTATATAGTCTACACTTATAACTTAGTTCTACTGTGTTAGGCAAGTTTTGGCAAAGTCTGTGACCTTTGACCTGAGCATCCTTAGTCTGCTTTTGTACATTTAATATCAAATCCTTATAATGTCGATATCTCTATGACTATATCGGTAGATTAAAGTAGTCGCCAAGAAAATTTGTGTTATGGCGGTTGTATCATATTTCTGTTAGTGAAGAACTTAAATGCAAGAATTAAAAGATCTTGATATGAAAAATCATATCATTGTAGGCCTAAATGCCACAAGTCAAATTGAATAGAGATATAAGAATTATTAGCACTGTAAATGTATCATTTACTTTTGTATCAAAAAAACTCCTGCTACAAATACCCTACATACCCTTCATAACCTAACCCTAACGTAAAACATCCAACTTGCTTCTAATATGGACATATTTACATATATCACTTTCAATTTTTACAAACCCTTTATAGATTTATAACTTATGTATTTTTTATTTTTTAATAATTTAACAGTAGCTATTAATTGCTTTTGTATTATGTTTGAATAATACATAGTTATATTTACAGAAAATGAACGGAGATAAAATGCCCCCTTTTATTGGTTAAAGCGCAATCTAGAATAGAAGAATAGAAATCTAGGTAGGCTATAAGTTGATTCTTACCGGCGGTCGGGAAGTGATTAGCAAAACGTCTCCATAAATGCCAAAGCAATAACGAAATCAGATAGGGCGTAAAATGAGTTGAATAGGTATGCTCCTTTATTGAAAGGCACTCTCACATAGTGAGTGAGCGGATGAGGAGCGCGAGCTGTAAATGGCATAGGCCTAGATAAAGCCAATTTGATAAAGTTGCTCTTAAGCTTGATTTAATTATATTCAGCAACCCAGCTGTAAATATTTTGCAATTAACCATGAGAGCGTGGAATCAACAACACTAAAATAAATTAGTAGCTACTGCGCTGAGGATATCATATATACGTGTCGTGAATCTTTGCTTGCAATTGCTACAACCAGCGAGCTATCCGTCCCTTCTTTTAAAGCGTTACAGTATGTTACGTTGCAGACTGTAGCATGTATTAGCATTTTTTTTTTATTTTTTTTTTTAACTACCGCGTCACCAAAGTCACAACTGAACTTTACCTCTGAAGAAGGGAGCAGTAGAGTAGCAAGTTAATATACTTACCTGAATGGAATTTAATCATAGAAGCCTAATAAGGATGTAAACAGTGGCCGCGGGAATGTATACAACGTGAAAGCCTTGAAAATGGAACTTGAACTTGAAAGCCCTGTTAGGAGATCGTCTCGTGAGATTTAAAGCCACCACATTTGTTTCCTCTGCAAGCGTGGTGCATTCGCGCACCGCGAAAATGGCTGAGATCAAATCAACGATATGACTTGTGTTATGATTGGAATCGAACGCAAGTGAATGAACGCCGGTGTCGTTCTGCGAACTGAATTGAAGCGTCGGCATCTGCGAACTGAATTGAAGCGTCGGCATCTGCGAACTAATCGTCACTTCAGTATCTGCGAACTCAAACATGTGTAAGTACCGTGCTTTTATACAGTGAGCATAAGAATATGATTGGATAGAAGTGAAGGCAATAAGTGACGTAGTAATTGAGTCTTCCCAGCAGAACTTATGCTAAAGCTTTCATTTCTAGAAAATTACAGACATTCTATTTTTCCTATGAAAGCCCAGAGCGGTATGTGTTGTTTCTATCGAGCTCCATTTGTCTGTACCATAATTAACTTTAATCCTATTAACTTTCCTGTCATCATCATGCCAGACAGATGCTAGATGCTATTTTGTTGTTATGAAACAAAATGTGATAAAAAGTTTTTTTCTGCTGCTAAGAAAAAACATATTAAGCCTAAATGTTTATCTCTTTAACATAACTCTTACCTGTGTGCACGGTGACCAGAGCACACCTTTAGAAGGCTTGGCACACACCGAAAAGCCTGGGTGTCCTCGGGGTCCTGGGGGTCTTCAGGGTCTTGTGCGCCCTGGGGATCTAGTTTGGGGTCTTGTGCAACCTGGAGATGTAGTTCGATGTATTGTGCGCCCTGGGGTTCTGGTTCGTGGTCTTGTGCGTCCTGGGGATCTGGTTCGGAGTCTTGTGCGTCCTGGGGATCTGGTTCGGAGTCTTGTGCATCCTGGGGATCTGGTACGAGGTCTTGTGCACCCTGGGGATCTGGCTTGGGGTCTTGTGCGTCCTGGGGATCTGGCTTGGGGTCTTGTGCATCCTGGGGATCTGGTTCAGGGTCTTGTGCGTCCTGAGGATCTGGTACGGGGTCTTGTGCACCCTGGGGATCTGGTTCGGGGTCTTGTGCGCCCTGGTAATCTGTTTCGGGGTCTTGTGCACCCTGGGGATGTAGTTTGAGGTCTTGTGCAACCTGGGGATCTTCAAGGTGGTCTTGGGGCAGGTGAGCAGACGGTCCTGGGGCGTCCTTGGAGACAGGGGGTGGGGGCTGGAGGGCCAGTGGAGTGGTCACCAGAGGTGATCTATGAAATATTTGGATTTTGGACCGTTTCGCTGGCCCTTGAAAGTAAAAAAAAAGACAAAAAAGATGAATAGCTGGAAGTGACTAGATGGGGTTGATTCATTTTGGTAAAAGTATGGATAGATGGATGGACAAAAATGGTAGATTAATTAATTAATTAATTGATGGGTGAGATAATGAATTGAAAAATAGTGAGTTAGATTAATTTACAGGGTTTCCATCAATGAAAAATCAAAAAGTCGAAGAAGACCCTTACCCCGTGAGCGAGCTGTTTGTGTTAATAAGCAGAATTGCTTACTTACTTCCATTTGAATCATGTTGCTTGCTGTTCCTTGCTTTTGCTGGAGGACATTACAAGGTATGGTTTAGTACATTTCTGTCATTATATGTAAGAGATAATGAATAGACATTTATGGAATGCAAATACTGAAGAATAATGTATCATGAAAGAATGGATGTACATTTTCTCCCTATAAACACAATGAGACTTTAAAAATGGTAAATTGATATTGTAATTTAGAATAACCCTAAAATGTATTCAGGTTTACCCTTACTTCGTGTGAGCACAGGCATCTTTTCCAATAAATAGACCTACATGATAAAAAGAGAGGCAAAACAGTAGGGTAAGCAGGGTATACAGTTAAATATCAAATAATTCAAATGATGTGGCTACCTCCTAGTTATGTCAATGGAAGACAATTATTTAAAATGCAGTTATCTGAAATTAACAAGTGGATGAAGCTAGTTTTACAAAGCAGCAGAAGTCGGTTTGTATGTGTACATGCCTCACAGTTATCTAACAACTGGATTATAGTTACTTAGCAAACTACATATCTACAATTCAACACCCTGCCTCAGAGATAACCAGCCTTAACCAGCCCAGTCAGTCTGCCTGTGCCTAGCTCTATCCTGGATGCCTTCCAGTTATCTAGGAATAAATCGCTGCCTTTGAGATACCCCGTGTTAAAACATCACCTCAGCTGCCGTGGAGTTATCTGAATTTCAACAGGCTGCCTCAGAGTAAGTCAGTATTACAAAGCTGCTTAGAAGTCAGTCTGGCTTTATCTATCCCGGATGCCTTCCAGTTATCTAGGAATAAATCGCTGCCTTTGAGTTACCCAGTGTTAAAACATCACCACAGCTGCCGTGGAGTTATCTAAATTTCAACAGGCTGCCTCAGAGTAAGCCAGTATAACAAAGCTGCTTAGAAGTCAGTCTGGCTTTATCTATCCCGGATGCCTTCCAGTTATCTAGGAATAAATCGCTGCCTTTGAGTTACCCAGTGTTAAAACATCACCACAGATGCCGTGGAGTTATCTAAATTTCAACAGGCTGCCTCAGAGTAAGCCAGTATTACAAAGCTGCTTAGAAGTCAGTCTGGCTTTATCTAGGTCTATCCCGGATGCCTTCCAGTTATCTAGGAATAAATCGCTGCCTTTGAGTTACCCAGTGTTAAAACATTTCCTCAGCTGCCTTGGAGTTATCTAAATTTCAACAGGCTGCCTCAGAGTAAGCCAGTATTACAAAGCTGCTTGGAAGTCAGTCTGGCTTTATCTAGGTCTATCCCGGATGCCTTCCAGTTATCTAGGAATAAATCGCTGCCTTTGAGTTACCCAGTGTTAAAACATCTCCTCAGCTGCCTTGGAGTTATCTAAAACTCAACAGGCTGCCTCAGAGTAAGCCAGTATTACAAAGCTGCTTAGAAGTCAGTCTGGCTTTATCTATCCCAGATGCCTTCCAGTTATCTAGGAATAAATCGCTGCCTTTGAGTTACCCAGTGTTAAAACATCACCACAGCTGCCTTGGAGTTATCTAAAACTCAACAGGCTGCCTCAGAGTAAGTCAGTATTACAAAGCTGCTTAGAAGTCAGTCTGGCTTTATCTATCCCAGATGCCTTCCAGTTATCTAGGTATAAATCGCTGCCTTTGAGTTACCCAGTGTTAAAACATCACCACAGCTGCCGTGGAGTTATCTAAATTTCAACAGGCTGCCTCAGAGTAAGCCAGTATAACAAAGCTGCTTAGAAGTCAGTCTGGCTTTATCTATCCCGGATGCCTTCCAGTTATCTAGGAATAAATCGCTGCCTTTGAGTTACCCAGTGTTAAAACATCACCACAGATGCCGTGGAGTTATCTAAATTTCAACAGGCTGCCTCAGAGTAAGCCAGTATTACAAAGCTGCTTAGAAGTCAGTCTGGCTTTATCTAGGTCTATCCCGGATGCCTTCCAGTTATTTAGGAATAAATCGCTGCCTTTGAGTTACCCAGTGTTAAAACATCTCCTCAGCTGCCTTGGAGTTATCTAAATTTCAACAGGCTGCCTCAGAGTAAGTCAGTATTACAAAGCTGCTTAGAAGTCAGTCTGGCTTTATCTAGCTCTATGTGGATGCTTTCCAGTTATCTAACAACAAACCACTGCCTTTGAGCTACCAAGTATTACAAAGACCTTGTCTGCGTTGCCTTCCAGTTATCTACAATCCAACACTCTGCCTCAGAGGTAACCAGCCTTGCAAAGCTAGTTGGAATTCAGTCTGTCTGTACCTAGCTCTATTTTGGATGCCTTCCAGTTATCTAGGAATAAATCGCTGCCTTTGAGTTACCCAGTGTTAAAACATCACCACAGCTGCCTTGGAGTTATCTAAATTTCAACAGGCTGCCTCAGAGTAAGCCAGTATTACAAACCTGCTTAGAAGTCAGTCTGGCTTTATCTATCCCAGATGCCTTCCAGTTATCTAGGAATAAATCGCTGCCTTTGAGTTACCCAGTGTTAAAACATCACCACAGCTGCCGTGGAGTTATCTAAATTTCAACAGGCTGCCTCAGAGTAAGCCAGTATTACAAAGCTGCTTAGAAGTCAGTCTGGCTTTATCTATCCCAGATGCCTTCCAGTTATCTAGGTATAAATCGCTGCCTTTGAGTTACCCAGTGTTAAAACATCACCACAGCTGCCGTGGAGTTATCTAAATTTCAACAGGCAGCCTCAGAGTAAGCCAGTATTACAAAGCTGCTTAGAAGTCAGTCTGGCTCTTTCTAGCTCTATCTGAATGCCTTCCAGTTATCTAACAACAAACAGCTGCCTTTGAGCTACCAAGTATTACGAGCACATGTCTAAGCATGTCTTAAAACTTATCTAGAAACAACTGGATGCCTAAAGGAGTTTTGGAAAGACACCCACCCAACCATGCCTTTGGGCAGCTCACTGAAAACTATGTGGTCTTGTAGCTGTATAAGCAGACTGGGAGACATAGACTAACGTCTAACTACATAGCACTACACATAGCACTTCTCGGTCTTACAACCACCCAAAGACATTAATTGGCAGCCTGGAAGATAGCTAGCGCTAACTGCTGCCCCCATTACTAAGTAGCTGTCCTGCACAGATAAGTATGTAGTAAGCTACTTGCCAAAATAAATAGAATGTTCACCGACTTCCAGCTATTTGAACAGGTTGACTGCATTTGAGCTAACCTTGGCTTAAAACAGTTAGCTGAAATCTACCATTGCAATCTGTTTACAGTTAGCTAGCTAGCTGAGGTGTCCGTTCAGCAAAGAAAAATCCCTAGCAGCTAGTGTGGGCTATATTTCAAAGCATAGTCATTTTTTTAATAATAAAGCATTCCATTATGAATTATGAATTATGAACATTTCTTAGAATATTGCTCTATGCAACTTACCGTACCAAGTTGAGTCGAATCAAGATCGCTCGTTGGCGCTCGAAGTTCAATTTGAGCACCAGTGTTGTGATTGGCTGAAACTGTCGGGGGCGGGGAGTGCCTTCCATGCAGTGCTGCCTGGAAGACTACGTTGGGGGCCTAAAACACCAGTGAGCCTGTTGCACTGCAGCTGTCTTCTAGCCAGGTTTCATTCAGAAGCATAAAATCCAGATTGTTTGTGGTTATTAAGTCGTTGACTAGAAGTGATTTATTTTTAAGTGAGCGGATGTTAAAGATTGCTAACTTAACAGACTTACTTTTCCCCACATCAATCTTAGTTTGACTTGTAATAGGCACCAGATTAGTTAGGTTTGCTTGTACGGGTATTTATGTCATGTCAAAGTAAATTATTTCAAAGTCACACGCTAATATATTAAACGATCGCACCATTAAAACAATCTGAAAGATCATATTTTTAACAAAAATATAAAAGAAAAAAAATAAAATAAACTGTGTTGTGTATAGTAAAGGTAAGAGTGGATGAACTTAACCTTTCTCTACTGACCAGAAATATTTGTCACCCCAGAGATCTATTAATGTAATACAGTATAAAAGTGCTGCACTTGTTTTCACTGATAATTGCATGATTCTTATAAACCTATAATACAAAGACAGGTAATTAATGAAATGTACTTTCAGTTATTAAAATTACATATTACATGTTCATCAGATACCTGTGTGTGTTTACAGGGGTTACACATGAGATACCTGTCCTAACTGAGTCACATGTTCATCAGACACCTGTGTGTGTGTTTACAGGGGTTTCACATGAGATACCTGTCCTAACTGAGTTACATGTTCATCAGATACCTGTGTGTGTTTACAGGGGTTACACATGAGATACCTGTTCTAACTGAGTCACATGTTCATCAGACACCTGTGTGTGTTTACAGGGGTTACACATGAGATACCTGTCCTAACTGAGTCACATGTTCATCAGACACCTGTGTGTGTGTTTACAGGGGTTACACATGAGATACCTGTCCTAACTGAGTCACATGTTCATCAGACACCTGTGTGTGTTTACAGGGGTTTCACATGAGATACCTGTCCTAACTGAGTCACATGTTCATCAGACACCTGTGTGTGTTTACAGGGGTTACACATGAGATACCTGTCCTAACTGAGTCACATGTTCATCAGACACCTGTGTGTGTACAGGGGTTACACATGAGATACCTGTCCTAACTGAGTCACATGTTCATCAGACACCTGTGTGTGTTTACAGGGGTTACACATGAGATACCTGTCCTAACTGAGTCACATGTTCATCAGACACCTGTGTGTGTTTACAGGGGTTTCACATGAGATACCTGTCCTAACTGAGTCACATGTTCATCAGACACCTGTGTGTGTTTACAGGGGTTACACATGAGATACCTGTCCTAACTGAGTCACATGTTCATCAGACACCTGTGTGTGTACAGGGGTTACACATGAGATACCTGTCCTAACTGAGTCACATGTTCATCAGACACCTGTGTGTGTTTACAGGGGTTTCACATGAGATACCTGTCCTAACTGAGTCACATGTTCATCAGACACCTGTGTGTGTTTACAGGGGTTACACATGAGATACCTGTCCTAACTGAGTCACATGTTCATCAGACACCTGTGTGTGTTTACAGGGGTTTCACATGAGATACCTGTCCTAACTGAGTCACATGTTCATCAGACACCTGTGTGTGTACAGGGGTTACACATGAGATACCTGTCCTAACTGAGTCACATGTTCATCAGACACCTGTGTGTGTTTACAGGGGTTTCACATGAGATACCTGTCCTAACTGAGTCACATGTTCATCAGACACCTGTGTGTGTTTACAGGGGTTACACATGAGATACCTGTCCTAACTGAGTCACATGTTCATCAGACACCTGTGTGTGTTTACAGGGGTTACACATGAGATACCTGTCCTAACTGAGTCACATGTTCATCAGACACCTGTGTGTGTTTACAGGGGTTACACATGAGATACCTGTCCTAACTGAGTCACATGTTCATCAGACACCTGTGTGTGTGTACAGGGGTTACACATGAGATACCTGTCCTAACTGAGTTACATGTTCATCAGATACCTGTGTGTGTGTACAGGGGTTACACATGAGATACCTGTCCTAACTGAGTCACATGTTCATCAGACACCTGTGTGTGTTTACAGGGGTTACACATGAGATACCTGTCCTAACTGAGTCACATGTTCATCAGACACCTGTGTGTGTGTACAGGGGTTACACATGAGATACCTGTCCTAACTGAGTTACATGTTCATCAGACACCTGTGTGTGTTTACAGGGGTTACACATGAGATACCTGTCCTAACTGAGTCACATGTTCATCAGACACCTGTGTGTGTGTACAGGGGTTACACATGAGATACCTGTCCTAACTGAGTCACATGTTCATCAGACACCTGTGTGTGTTTACAGGGGTTACACATGAGATACCTGTCCTAACTGAGTCACATGTTCATCAGACACCTGTGTGTGTGTACAGGGGTTACACATGAGATACCTGTCCTAACTGAGTTACATGTTCATCAGACACCTGTGTGTGTGTACAGGGGTTACACATGAGATACCTGTCCTAACTGAGTCACATGTTCATCAGACACCTGTGTGTGTGTACAGGGGTTACACATGAGATACCTGTCCTAACTGAGTTACATGTTCATCAGACACCTGTGTGTGTTTACAGGGGTTACACATGAGATACCTGTCCTAACTGAGTTACATGTTCATCAGACACCTGTGTGTGTGTACAGGGGTTACACATGAGATACCTGTCCTAACTGAGTTACATGTTCATCAGATACCTGTGTGTGTTTACAGGGGTTACACATGAGATACCTGTCCTAACTGAGTTACATGTTCATCAGACACCTGTGTGTGTTTACAGGGGTTACACATGAGATACCTGTCCTAACTGAGTTACATGTTCATCAGATACCTGTGTGTGTTTACAGGGGTTACACATGAGATACCTGTCCTAACTGAGTTACATGTTCATCAGATACCTGTGTGTGTTTACAGGGGTTACACATGAGATACCTGTCCTAACTGAGTTACATGTTCATCAGATACCTGTGTGTGTTTACAGGGGTTACACATGAGATACCTGTCCTAACTGAGTTACATGTGCATCAGACACCTGTGTGTGTACAGGGGTTACACATGAGATACCTGTCCTAACTGAGTCACATGTTCATCAGACACCTGTGTGTGTACAGGGGTTACACATGAGATACCTGTCCTAACTGAGTCACATGTTCATCAGACACCTGTGTGTGTACAGGGGTTACACATGAGATACCTGTCCTAACTGAGTTACATGTTCATCAGACACCTGTGTGTGTTTACAGGGGTTACACATGAGATACCTGTCCTAACTGAGTTACATGTTCATCAGACACCTGTGTGTGTTTACAGGGGTTACACATGAGATACCTGTCCTAACTGAGTTACATGTTCATCAGACACCTGTGTGTGTGTACAGGGGTTACACATGAGATACCTGTCCTAACTGAGTTACATGTTCATCAGATACCTGTGTGTGTGTACAGGGGTTACACATGAGATACCTGTCCTAACTGAGTTACATGTTCATCAGACACCTGTGTGTGTGTACAGGGGTTACACATGAGATACCTGTCCTAACTGAGTTACATGTTCATCAGATACCTGTGTGTGTGTACAGGGGTTACACATGAGATACCTGTCCTAACTGAGTTACATGTTCATCAGACACCTGTGTGTGTTTACAGGGGTTACACATGAGATACCTGTTCTAACTGAGTCACATGTTCATCAGACACCTGTGTGTGTTTACAGGGGTTACACATGAGATACCTGTCCTAACTGAGTTACATGTTCATCAGACACCTGTGTGTGTTTACAGGGGTTACACATGAGATACCTGTCCTAACTGAGTTACATGTTCATCAGACACCTGTGTGTGTGTACAGGGGTTACACATGAGATACCTGTCCTAACTGAGTTACATGTTCATCAGACACCTGTGTGTGTTTACAGGGGTTACACATGAGATACCTGTTCTAACTGAGTTACATGTTCATCAGACACCTGTGTGTGTTTACAGGGGTTACACATGAGATACCTGTCCTAACTGAGTTACATGTTCATCAGACACCTGTGTGTGTTTACAGGGGTTACACATGAGATACCTGTCCTAACTGAGTCACATGTTCATCAGACACCTGTGTGTGTGTACAGGGGTTACACATGAGATACCTGTCCTAACTGAGTTACATGTTCATCAGACACCTGTGTGTGTGTTTACAGGGGTTTCACATGAGATACCTGTCCTAACTGAGTTACATGTTCATCAGACACCTGTGTGTGTGTTTACAGGGGTTTCACATGAGATACCTGTCCTAACTGAGTTACATGTTCATCAGACACCTGTGTGTGTTTACAGGGGTTACACATGAGATACCTGTCCTAACTGAGTTACATGTTCATCAGACACCTGTGTGTGTGTACAGGGGTTACACATGAGATACCTGTCCTAACTGAGTCACATGTTCATCAGATACCTGTGTGTGTTTACAGGGGTTACACATGAGATACCTGTCCTAACTGAGTCACATGTTCATCAGACACCTGTGTGTGTGTACAGGGGTTACACATGAGATACCTGTCCTAACTGAGTTACATGTTCATCAGACACCTGTGTGTGTGTTTACAGGGGTTTCACATGAGATACCTGTCCTAACTGAGTTACATGTTCATCAGACACCTGTGTGTGTTTACAGGGGTTTCACATGAGATACCTGTCCTAACTGAGTTACATGTTCATCAGACACCTGTGTGTGTGTGTGTGTTTACAGGGGTTACACATGAGATACCTGTCCTAACTGAGTCACATGTTCATCAGACACCTGTGTGTGTGTGTGTGTTTACAGGGGTTTCACATGAGATACCTGTCCTAACTGAGTCACATGTTCATCAGACACCTGTGTGTGTGTGTGTGTTTACAGGGGTTACACATGAGATACCTGTCCTAACTGAGTCACATGTTCATCAGACACCTGTGTGTGTGTTTACAGGGGTTACACATGAGATACCTGTCCTAACTGAGTTACATGTTCATCAGACACCTGTGTGTGTGTTTACAGGGGTTACACATGAGATACCTGTCCTAACTGAGTCACATGTTCATCAGATACCTGTGTGTGTTTACAGGGGTTACACATGAGATACCTGTCCTAACTGAGTTACATGTTCATCAGACACCTGTGTGTGTTTACAGGGGTTACACATGAGATACCTGTCCTAACTGAGTCACATGTTCATCAGACACCTGTGTGTGTTTACAGGGGTTTCACATGAGATACCTGTCCTAACTGAGTCACATGTTCATCAGACACCTGTGTGTGTACAGGGGTTACACATGAGATACCTGTCCTAACTGAGTCACATGTTCATCAGACACCTGTGTGTGTTTACAGGGGTTACACATGAGATACCTGTCCTAACTGAGTTACATGTTCATCAGACACCTGTGTGTGTTTACAGGGGTTTCACATGAGATACCTGTCCTAACTGAGTTACATGTTCATCAGATACCTGTGTGTGTTTACAGGGGTTACACATGAGATACCTGTCCTAACTGAGTCACATGTTCATCAGACACCTGTGTGTGTGTTTACAGGGGTTACACATGAGATACCTGTCCTAACTGAGTTACATGTTCATCAGACACCTGTGTGTGTGTTTACAGGGGTTACACATGAGATACCTGTCCTAACTGAGTTACATGTTCATCAGACACCTGTGTGTGTTTACAGGGGTTACACATGAGATACCTGTCCTAACTGAGTCACATGTTCATCAGACACCTGTGTGTGTTTACAGGGGTTACACATGAGATACCTGTCCTAACTGAGTTACATGTTCATCAGATACCTGTGTGTGTTTACAGGGGTTACACATGAGATACCTGTCCTAACTGAGTTACATGTTCATCAGACACCTGTGTGTGTGTGTGTGTTTACAGGGGTTACACATGAGATACCTGTCCTAACTGAGTTACATGTTCATCAGATACCTGTGTGTGTGTACAGGGGTTACACATGAGATACCTGTCCTAACTGAGTTACATGTTCATCAGACACCTGTGTGTGTGTGTGTGTTTACAGGGGTTACACATGAGATACCTGTCCTAACTGAGTTACATGTTCATCAGATACCTGTGTGTGTTTACAGGGGTTACACATGAGATACCTGTCCTAACTGAGTTACATGTTCATCAGACACCTGTGTGTGTGTGTGTGTTTACAGGGGTTACACATGAGATACCTGTCCTAACTGAGTTACATGTTCATCAGATACCTGTGTGTGTTTACAGGGGTTACACATGAGATACCTGTCCTAACTGAGTCACGTGTTCATCAGACACCTGTGTGTGTGTTTACAGGGGTTTCACATGAGATACCTGTCCTAACTGAGTCACATGTTCATCAGACACCTGTGTGTGTGTTTACAGGGGTTACACATGAGATACCTGTCCTAACTGAGTCACGTGTTCATCAGACACCTGTGTGTGTGTTTACAGGGGTTTCACATGAGATACCTGTCCTAACTGAGTCACGTGTTCATCAGACACCTGTGTGTGTGTTTACAGGGGTTTCACATGAGATACCTGTCCTAACTGAGTCACATGTTCATCAGACACCTGTGTGTGTGTACAGGGGTTACACATGAGATACCTGTCCTAACTGAGTCACATGTTCATCAGACACCTGTGTGTGTTTACAGGGGTTACACATGAGATACCTGTCCTAACTGAGTCACATGTTCATCAGACACCTGTGTGTGTTTACAGGGGTTACACATGAGATACCTGTCCTAACTGAGTCACATGTTCATCAGACACCTGTGTGTGTGTACAGGGGTTACACATGAGATACCTGTCCTAACTGAGTCACGTGTTCATCAGATACCTGTGTGTGTTTACAGGGGTTACACATGAGATACCTGTCCTAACTGAGTTACATGTTCATCAGATACCTGTGTGTGTTTACAGGGGTTACACATGAGATACCTGTCCTAACTGAGTCACATGTTCATCAGACACCTGTGTGTGTTTACAGGGGTTACACATGAGATACCTGTCCTAACTGAGTCACATGTTCATCAGACACCTGTGTGTGTTTACAGGGGTTTCACATGAGATACCTGTCCTAACTGAGTCACATGTTCATCAGACACCTGTGTGTGTGTTTACAGGGGTTTCACATGAGATACCTGTCCTAACTGAGTTACATGTTCATCAGACACCTGTGTGTGTGTGTGTGTTTACAGGGGTTACACATGAGATACCTGTCCTAACTGAGTCACATGTTCATCAGACACCTGTGTGTGTGTGTGTGTTTACAGGGGTTTCACATGAGATACCTGTCCTAACTGAGTCACATGTTCATCAGACACCTGTGTGTGTGTGTGTGTTTACAGGGGTTACACATGAGATACCTGTCCTAACTGAGTCACATGTTCATCAGACACCTGTGTGTGTGTTTACAGGGGTTACACATGAGATACCTGTCCTAACTGAGTTACATGTTCATCAGACACCTGTGTGTGTGTTTACAGGGGTTACACATGAGATACCTGTCCTAACTGAGTCACATGTTCATCAGATACCTGTGTGTGTTTACAGGGGTTACACATGAGATACCTGTCCTAACTGAGTTACATGTTCATCAGATACCTGTGTGTGTTTACAGGGGTTACACATGAGATACCTGTCCTAACTGAGTCACATGTTCATCAGACACCTGTGTGTGTGTTTACAGGGGTTACACATGAGATACCTGTCCTAACTGAGTTACATGTTCATCAGACACCTGTGTGTGTGTTTACAGGGGTTACACATGAGATACCTGTCCTAACTGAGTTACATGTTCATCAGATACCTGTGTGTGTGTACAGGGGTTACACATGAGATACCTGTCCTAACTGAGTTACATGTTCATCAGACACCTGTGTGTGTTTACAGGGGTTACACATGAGATACCTGTCCTAACTGAGTCACATGTTCATCAGACACCTGTGTGTGTTTACAGGGGTTACACATGAGATACCTGTCCTAACTGAGTCACATGTTCATCAGACACCTGTGTGTGTTTACAGGGGTTACACATGAGATACCTGTCCTAACTGAGTTACATGTTCATCAGACACCTGTGTGTGTGTGTGTGTTTACAGGGGTTACACATGAGATACCTGTCCTAACTGAGTTACATGTTCATCAGATACCTGTGTGTGTTTACAGGGGTTACACATGAGATACCTGTCCTAACTGAGTTACATGTTCATCAGATACCTGTGTGTGTTTACAGGGGTTACACATGAGATACCTGTCCTAACTGAGTCACGTGTTCATCAGACACCTGTGTGTGTGTTTACAGGGGTTTCACATGAGATACCTGTCCTAACTGAGTCACGTGTTCATCAGACACCTGTGTGTGTGTTTACAGGGGTTTCACATGAGATACCTGTCCTAACTGAGTCACATGTTCATCAGACACCTGTGTGTGTGTACAGGGGTTACACATGAGATACCTGTCCTAACTGAGTCACATGTTCATCAGACACCTGTGTGTGTTTACAGGGGTTACACATGAGATACCTGTCCTAACTGAGTCACGTGTTCATCAGACACCTGTGTGTGTGTACAGGGGTTACACATGAGATACCTGTCCTAACTGAGTCACATGTTCATCAGACACCTGTGTGTGTGTTTACAGGGGTTACACATGAGATACCTGTCCTAACTGAGTTACATGTTCATCAGATACCTGTGTGTGTGTTTACAGGGGTTACACATGAGATACCTGTCCTAACTGAGTTACATGTTCATCAGATACCTGTGTGTGTTTACAGGGGTTACACATGAGATACCTGTCCTAACTGAGTCACATGTTCATCAGACACCTGTGTGTGTTTACAGGGGTTACACATGAGATACCTGTCCTAACTGAGTCACATGTTCATCAGACACCTGTGTGTGTGTACAGGGGTTTCACATGAGATACCTGTCCTAACTGAGTTACATGTTCATCAGATACCTGTGTGTGTTTACAGGGGTTTCACATGAGATACCTGTCCTAACTGAGTTACATGTTCATCAGACACCTGTGTGTGTGTACAGGGGTTACACATGAGATACCTGTCCTAACTGAGTCACATGTTCATCAGACACCTGTGTGTGTGTGTGTGTTTACAGGGGTTACACATGAGATACCTGTCCTAACTGAGTTACATGTTCATCAGACACCTGTGTGTGTGTGTGTGTGTTTACAGGGGTTACACATGAGATACCTGTCCTAACTGAGTCACATGTTCATCAGATACCTGTGTGTGTGTACAGGGGTTACACATGAGATACCTGTCCTAACTGAGTCACATGTTCATCAGACACCTGTGTGTGTTTACAGGGGTTTCACATGAGATACCTGTCCTAACTGAGTCACATGTTCATCAGACACCTGTGTGTGTTTACAGGGGTTTCACATGAGATACCTGTCCTAACTGAGTTACATGTTCATCAGACACCTGTGTGTGTGTTTACAGGGGTTTCACATGAGATACCTGTCCTAACTGAGTTACATGTTCATCAGACACCTGTGTGTGTGTGTGTGTTTACAGGGGTTACACATGAGATACCTGTCCTAACTGAGTCACATGTTCATCAGACACCTGTGTGTGTGTTTACAGGGGTTACACATGAGATACCTGTCCTAACTGAGTCACATGTTCATCAGATACCTGTGTGTGTTTACAGGGGTTACACATGAGATACCTGTCCTAACTGAGTCACATGTTCATCAGATACCTGTGTGTGTTTACAGGGGTTACACATGAGATACCTGTCCTAACTGAGTTACATGTTCATCAGATACCTGTGTGTGTTTACAGGGGTTACACATGAGATACCTGTCCTAACTGAGTCACATGTTCATCAGACACCTGTGTGTGTTTACAGGGGTTACACATGAGATACCTGTCCTAACTGAGTTACATGTTCATCAGATACCTGTGTGTGTTTACAGGGGTTACACATGAGATACCTGTCCTAACTGAGTCACATGTTCATCAGACACCTGTGTGTGTGTTTACAGGGGTTACACATGAGATACCTGTCCTAACTGAGTTACATGTTCATCAGACACCTGTGTGTGTTTACAGGGGTTTCACATGAGATACCTGTCCTAACTGAGTCACATGTTCATCAGACACCTGTGTGTGTTTACAGGGGTTACACATGAGATACCTGTCCTAACTGAGTCACATGTTCATCAGACACCTGTGTGTGTGTTTACAGGGGTTACACATGAGATACCTGTCCTAACTGAGTTACATGTTCATCAGACACCTGTGTGTGTTTACAGGGGTTACACATGAGATACCTGTCCTAACTGAGTCACATGTTCATCAGACACCTGTGTGTGTGTTTACAGGGGTTACACATGAGATACCTGTCCTAACTGAGTCACATGTTCATCAGACACCTGTGTGTGTGTTTACAGGGGTTACACATGAGATACCTGTCCTAACTGAGTCACATGTTCATCAGACACCTGTGTGTGTGTTTACAGGGGTTTCACATGAGATACCTGTCCTAACTGAGTCACATGTTCATCAGACACCTGTGTGTGTTTACAGGGGTTTCACATGAGATACCTGTTCTAACTGAGTCACATGTTCATCAGACACCTGTGTGTGTTTACAGGGGTTACACATGAGATACCTGTCCTAACTGAGTTACATGTTCATCAGATACCTGTGTGTGTTTTACAGGGTTACACATGAGATACCTGTCCTAACTGAGTCACATGTTCATCAGACACTGTGTGTGTTTACAGGGGTTACACATGAGATACCTGTCCTAACTGAGTCACATGTTCATCAGACACCTGTGTGTGTTTACAGGGGTTACACATGAGATACCTGTCCTAACTGAGTCACATGTTCATCAGACACCTGTGTGTGTTTACAGGGGTTACACATGAGATACCTGTCCTAACTGAGTCACGTGTTCATCAGATACCTGTGTGTGTTTACAGGGGTTACACATGAGATACCTGTCCTAACTGAGTTACATGTTCATCAGACACCTGTGTGTGTGTTTACAGGGGTTTCATATGAGATACCTGTCCTAACTGAGTCACATGTTCATCAGACACCTGTGTGTGTGTGTGTGTTTACAGGGGTTTCACATGAGATACCTGTCCTAACTGAGTTACATGTTCATCAGACACCTGTGTGTGTTTACAGGGGTTACACATGAGATACCTGTCCTAACTGAGTTACATGTTCATCAGACACCTGTGTGTGTGTACAGGGGTTACACATGAGATACCTGTCCTAACTGAGTCACATGTTCATCAGACACCTGTGTGTGTGTGTGTGTTTACAGGGGTTACACATGAGATACCTGTCCTAACTGAGTTACATGTTCATCAGACACCTGTGTGTGTGTGTGTGTGTTTACAGGGGTTACACATGAGATACCTGTCCTAACTGAGTCACATGTTCATCAGATACCTGTGTGTGTGTACAGGGGTTACACATGAGATACCTGTCCTAACTGAGTCACATGTTCATCAGACACCTGTGTGTGTTTACAGGGGTTTCACATGAGATACCTGTCCTAACTGAGTTACATGTTCATCAGACACCTGTGTGTGTTTACAGGGGTTACACATGAGATACCTGTCCTAACTGAGTCACATGTTCATCAGACACCTGTGTGTGTTTACAGGGGTTACACATGAGATACCTGTCCTAACTGAGTCACATGTTCATCAGACACCTGTGTGTGTATACAGGGGTTACACATGAGATACCTGTCCTAACTGAGTCACATGTTCATCAGACACCTGTGTGTGTGTGTGTGTTTACAGGGGTTTCACATGAGATACCTGTCCTAACTGAGTTACATGTTCATCAGACACCTGTGTGTGTTTACAGGGGTTACACATGAGATACCTGTCCTAACTGAGTCACATGTTCATCAGACACCTGTGTGTGTTTACAGGGGTTACACATGAGATACCTGTCCTAACTGAGTTACATGTTCATCAGACACCTGTGTGTGTATACAGGGGTTACACATGAGATACCTGTCCTAACTGAGTCACATGTTCATCAGACACCTGTGTGTGTATACAGGGGTTACACATGAGATACCTGTCCTAACTGAGTCACATGTTCATCAGACACCTGTGTGTGTACAGGGGTTACACATGAGATACCTGTCCTAACTGAGTCACATGTTCATCAGACACCTGTGTGTGTGTACAGGGGTTACACATGAGATACCTGTCCTAACTGAGTCACATGTTCATCAGACACCTGTGTGTGTGTACAGGGGTTTCACATGAGATACCTGTCCTAACTGAGTCACATGTTCATCAGACACCTGTGTGTGTTTACAGGGGTTACACATGAGATACCTGTCCTAACTGAGTCACATGTTCATCAGACACCTGTGTGTGTTTACAGGGGTTTCACATGAGATACCTGTCCTAACTGAGTCACATGTTCATCAGACACCTGTGTGTGTGTACAGGGGTTACACATGAGATACCTGTCCTAACTGAGTCACATGTTCATCAGACACCTGTGTGTGTTTACAGGGGTTACACATGAGATACCTGTCCTAACTGAGTCACATGTTCATCAGACACCTGTGTGTGTTTACAGGGGTTACACATGAGATACCTGTCCTAACTGAGTCACATGTTCATCAGACACCTGTGTGTGTGTACAGGGGTTTCACATGAGATACCTGTCCTAACTGAGTCACATGTTCATCAGACACCTGTGTGTGTGTACAGGGGTTTCACATGAGATACCTGTCCTAACTGAGTTACATGTTCATCAGATACCTGTGTGTGTTTACAGGGGTTACACATGAGATACCTGTCCTAACTGAGTTACATGTTCATCAGATACCTGTGTGTGTTTACAGGGGTTTCACATGAGATACCTGTCCTAACTGAGTTACATGTTTATCAGACACCTGTGTGTGTGTACAGGGGTTACACATGAGATACCTGTTCTAACTGAGTCACATGTTCATCAGACACCTGTGTGTGTGTACAGGGGTTTCACATGAGATACCTGTTCTAACTGAGTCACATGTTCATCAGACACCTGTGTGTGTGTACAGGGGTTTCACATGAGATACCTGTCCTAACTGAGTTACATGTTCATCAGATACCTGTGTGTGTTTACAGGGGTTACACATGAGATACCTGTCCTAACTGAGTCACATGTTCATCAGACACCTGTGTGTGTGTACAGGGGTTACACATGAGATACCTGTCCTAACTGAGTCACATGTTCATCAGACACCTGTGTGTGTACAGGGGTTTCACATGAGATACCTGTCCTAACTGAGTCACATGTTCATCAGACACCTGTGTGTGTGTACAGGGGTTTCACATGAGATACCTGTCCTAACTGAGTTACATGTTCATCAGACACCTGTGTGTGTGTGTGTGTTTACAGGGGTTACACATGAGATACCTGTCCTAACTGAGTTACATGTTCATCAGATACCTGTGTGTGTGTTTACAGGGGTTACACATGAGATACCTGTCCTAACTGAGTTACATGTTCATCAGATACCTGTGTGTGTGTGTACAGGGGTTTCACATGAGATACCTGTCCTAACTGAGTTACATGTTCATCAGACACCTGTGTGTGTGTGTGTGTGTGTGTTTACAGGGGTTACACATGAGATACCTGTCCTAACTGAGTTACATGTTCATCAGACACCTGTGTGTGTGTGTGTGTTTACAGGGGTTACACATGAGATACCTGTCCTAACTGAGTCACATGTTCATCAGACACCTGTGTGTGTTTACAGGGGTTACACATGAGATACCTGTCCTAACTGAGTCACATGTTCATCAGACACCTGTGTGTGTTTACAGGGGTTACACATGAGATACCTGTCCTAACTGAGTTACATGTTCATCAGACACCTGTGTGTGTGTGTGTGTTTACAGGGGTTACACATGAGATACCTGTCCTAACTGAGTTACATGTTCATCAGACACCTGTGTGTGTTTACAGGGGTTACACATGAGATACCTGTCCTAACTGAGTTACATGTTCATCAGACACCTGTGTGTGTGTGTGTGTGTGTGTTTACAGGGGTTACACATGAGATACCTGTCCTAACTGAGTTACATGTTCATCAGACACCTGTGTGTGTGTGTGTGTGTACAGGGGTTACACATGAGATACCTGTCCTAACTGAGTCACATGTTCATCAGATACCTGTGTGTGTTTACAGGGGTTACACATGAGATACCTGTCCTAACTGAGTTACATGTTCATCAGACACCTGTGTGTGTGTGTGTTTACAGGGGTTACACATGAGATACCTGTCCTAACTGAGTTACATGTTCATCAGACACCTGTGTGTGTTTACAGGGGTTACACATGAGATACCTGTCCTAACTGAGTCACATGTTCATCAGACACCTGTGTGTGTTTACAGGGGTTACACATGAGATACCTGTCCTAACTGAGTCACATGTTCATCAGACACCTGTGTGTGTTTACAGGGGTTACACATGAGATACCTGTCCTAACTGAGTCACATGTTCATCAGATACCTGTGTGTGTTTACAGGGGTTACACATGAGATACCTGTCCTAACTGAGTTACATGTTCATCAGACACCTGTGTGTGTGTGTGTGTTTACAGGGGTTACACATGAGATACCTGTCCTAACTGAGTCACATGTTCATCAGACACCTGTGTGTGTGTGTGTGTTTACAGGGGTTACACATGAGATACCTGTCCTAACTGAGTTACATGTTCATCAGACACCTGTGTGTGTGTGTGTGTTTACAGGGGTTACACATGAGATACCTGTCCTAACTGAGTCACATGTTCATCAGACACCTGTGTGTGTGTGTGTGTTTACAGGGGTTTCACATGAGATACCTGTCCTAACTGAGTCACATGTTCATCAGACACCTGTGTGTGTGTGTGTGTTTACAGGGGTTACACATGAGATACCTGTCCTAACTGAGTCACATGTTCATCAGACACCTGTGTGTGTGTTTACAGGGGTTACACATGAGATACCTGTCCTAACTGAGTTACATGTTCATCAGACACCTGTGTGTGTGTTTACAGGGGTTACACATGAGATACCTGTCCTAACTGAGTCACATGTTCATCAGATACCTGTGTGTGTTTACAGGGGTTACACATGAGATACCTGTCCTAACTGAGTTACATGTTCATCAGATACCTGTGTGTGTTTACAGGGGTTACACATGAGATACCTGTCCTAACTGAGTCACATGTTCATCAGACACCTGTGTGTGTTTACAGGGGTTACACATGAGATACCTGTCCTAACTGAGTCACATGTTCATCAGACACCTGTGTGTGTTTACAGGGGTTACACATGAGATACCTGTCCTAACTGAGTTACATGTTCATCAGATACCTGTGTGTGTTTACAGGGGTTACACATGAGATACCTGTCCTAACTGAGTCACATGTTCATCAGACACCTGTGTGTGTGTTTACAGGGGTTACACATGAGATACCTGTCCTAACTGAGTTACATGTTCATCAGACACCTGTGTGTGTGTTTACAGGGGTTACACATGAGATACCTGTCCTAACTGAGTTACATGTTCATCAGACACCTGTGTGTGTTTACAGGGGTTACACATGAGATACCTGTCCTAACTGAGTCACATGTTCATCAGACACCTGTGTGTGTTTACAGGGGTTACACATGAGATACCTGTCCTAACTGAGTTACATGTTCATCAGACACCTGTGTGTGTGTGTGTGTTTACAGGGGTTACACATGAGATACCTGTCCTAACTGAGTTACATGTTCATCAGATACCTGTGTGTGTTTACAGGGGTTACACATGAGATACCTGTCCTAACTGAGTTACATGTTCATCAGATACCTGTGTGTGTTTACAGGGGTTACACATGAGATACCTGTCCTAACTGAGTCACGTGTTCATCAGATACCTGTGTGTGTGTTTACAGGGGTTTCACATGAGATACCTGTCCTAACTGAGTCACATGTTCATCAGACACCTGTGTGTGTGTTTACAGGGGTTACACATGAGATACCTGTCCTAACTGAGTCACGTGTTCATCAGACACCTGTGTGTGTGTTTACAGGGGTTTCACATGAGATACCTGTCCTAACTGAGTCACGTGTTCATCAGACACCTGTGTGTGTGTTTACAGGGGTTTCACATGAGATACCTGTCCTAACTGAGTCACATGTTCATCAGACACCTGTGTGTGTGTACAGGGGTTACACATGAGATACCTGTCCTAACTGAGTCACATGTTCATCAGACACCTGTGTGTGTTTACAGGGGTTACACATGAGATACCTGTCCTAACTGAGTCACATGTTCATCAGACACCTGTGTGTGTTTACAGGGGTTACACATGAGATACCTGTCCTAACTGAGTCACGTGTTCATCAGATACCTGTGTGTGTTTACAGGGGTTACACATGAGATACCTGTCCTAACTGAGTTACATGTTCATCAGATACCTGTGTGTGTTTACAGGGGTTACACATGAGATACCTGTCCTAACTGAGTCACATGTTCATCAGACACCTGTGTGTGTTTACAGGGGTTACACATGAGATACCTGTCCTAACTGAGTCACATGTTCATCAGACACCTGTGTGTGTTTACAGGGGTTTCACATGAGATACCTGTCCTAACTGAGTCACATGTTCATCAGACACCTGTGTGTGTGTACAGGGGTTTCACATGAGATACCTGTCCTAACTGAGTTACATGTTCATCAGATACCTGTGTGTGTTTACAGGGGTTTCACATGAGATACCTGTCCTAACTGAGTTACATGTTCATCAGACACCTGTGTGTGTGTACAGGGGTTACACATGAGATACCTGTCCTAACTGAGTCACATGTTCATCAGACACCTGTGTGTGTGTGTGTGTTTACAGGGGTTACACATGAGATACCTGTCCTAACTGAGTTACATGTTCATCAGACACCTGTGTGTGTGTGTGTGTGTTTACAGGGGTTACACATGAGATACCTGTCCTAACTGAGTCACATGTTCATCAGATACCTGTGTGTGTGTACAGGGGTTACACATGAGATACCTGTCCTAACTGAGTCACATGTTCATCAGACACCTGTGTGTGTTTACAGGGGTTTCACATGAGATACCTGTCCTAACTGAGTCACATGTTCATCAGACACCTGTGTGTGTTTACAGGGGTTTCACATGAGATACCTGTCCTAACTGAGTTACATGTTCATCAGACACCTGTGTGTGTGTTTACAGGGGTTTCACATGAGATACCTGTCCTAACTGAGTTACATGTTCATCAGACACCTGTGTGTGTGTGTGTGTTTACAGGGGTTACACATGAGATACCTGTCCTAACTGAGTCACATGTTCATCAGACACCTGTGTGTGTGTTTACAGGGGTTACACATGAGATACCTGTCCTAACTGAGTCACATGTTCATCAGATACCTGTGTGTGTTTACAGGGGTTACACATGAGATACCTGTCCTAACTGAGTCACATGTTCATCAGATACCTGTGTGTGTTTACAGGGGTTACACATGAGATACCTGTCCTAACTGAGTTACATGTTCATCAGATACATGTGTGTGTTTACAGGGGTTACACATGAGATACCTGTCCTAACTGAGTCACATGTTCATCAGACACCTGTGTGTGTGTTTACAGGGGTTACACATGAGATACCTGTCCTAACTGAGTTACATGTTCATCAGACACCTGTGTGTGTTTACAGGGGTTACACATGAGATACCTGTCCTAACTGAGTCACATGTTCATCAGACACCTGTGTGTGTGTTTACAGGGGTTACACATGAGATACCTGTCCTAACTGAGTCACATGTTCATCAGACACCTGTGTGTGTTTACAGGGGTTTCACATGAGATACCTGTTCTAACTGAGTCACATGTTCATCAGACACCTGTGTGTGTTTACAGGGGTTACACATGAGATACCTGTCCTAACTGAGTTACATGTTCATCAGATACCTGTGTGTGTTTACAGGGGTTACACATGAGATACCTGTCCTAACTGAGTCACATGTTCATCAGACACCTGTGTGTGTTTACAGGGGTTACACATGAGATACCTGTCCTAACTGAGTCACATGTTCATCAGACACCTGTGTGTGTTTACAGGGGTTACACATGAGATACCTGTCCTAACTGAGTCACGTGTTCATCAGATACCTGTGTGTGTTTACAGGGGTTACACATGAGATACCTGTCCTAACTGAGTTACATGTTCATCAGATACCTGTGTGTGTTTACAGGGGTTACACATGAGATACCTGTCCTAACTGAGTTACATGTTCATCAGACACCTGTGTGTGTGTACAGGGGTTACACATGAGATACCTGTCCTAACTGAGTCACATGTTCATCAGACACCTGTGTGTGTGTGTGTGTTTACAGGGGTTACACATGAGATACCTGTCCTAACTGAGTTACATGTTCATCAGACACCTGTGTGTGTGTGTGTGTGTTTACAGGGGTTACACATGAGATACCTGTCCTAACTGAGTCACATGTTCATCAGATACCTGTGTGTGTGTACAGGGGTTACACATGAGATACCTGTCCTAACTGAGTCACATGTTCATCAGACACCTGTGTGTGTTTACAGGGGTTTCACATGAGATACCTGTCCTAACTGAGTTACATGTTCATCAGACACCTGTGTGTGTGTTTACAGGGGTTTCACATGAGATACCTGTCCTAACTGAGTCACATGTTCATCAGACACCTGTGTGTGTGTGTGTGTTTACAGGGGTTACACATGAGATACCTGTCCTAACTGAGTTACATGTTCATCAGACACCTGTGTGTGTGTTTACAGGGGTTACACATGAGATACCTGTCCTAACTGAGTCACATGTTCATCAGACACCTGTGTGTGTTTACAGGGGTTACACATGAGATACCTGTCCTAACTGAGTCACATGTTCATCAGACACCTGTGTGTGTATACAGGGGTTACACATGAGATACCTGTCCTAACTGAGTCACATGTTCATCAGACACCTGTGTGTGTGTTTACAGGGGTTACACATGAGATACCTGTCCTAACTGAGTCACATGTTCATCAGACACCTGTGTGTGTTTACAGGGGTTACACATGAGATACCTGTCCTAACTGAGTCACATGTTCATCAGACACCTGTGTGTGTATACAGGGGTTACACATGAGATACCTGTCCTAACTGAGTTACATGTTCATCAGACACCTGTGTGTGTGTGTGTGTTTACAGGGGTTTCACATGAGATACCTGTCCTAACTGAGTTACATGTTCATCAGACACCTGTGTGTGTTTACAGGGGTTACACATGAGATACCTGTCCTAACTGAGTTACATGTTCATCAGACACCTGTGTGTGTGTGTGTGTTTACAGGGGTTTCACATGAGATACCTGTCCTAACTGAGTTACATGTTCATCAGACACCTGTGTGTGTACAGGGGTTACACATGAGATACCTGTCCTAACTGAGTTACATGTTCATCAGATACCTGTGTGTGTTTACAGGGGTTACACATGAGATACCTGTCCTAACTGAGTCACATGTTCATCAGATACCTGTGTGTGTTTACAGGGGTTACACATGAGATACCTGTCCTAACTGAGTTACATGTTCATCAGACACCTGTGTGTGTGTGTGTGTTTACAGGGGTTTCACATGAGATACCTGTCCTAACTGAGTTACATGTTTATCAGACACCTGTGTGTGTGTACAGGGGTTACACATGAGATACCTGTTCTAACTGAGTCACATGTTCATCAGACACCTGTGTGTGTTTACAGGGGTTACACATGAGATACCTGTCCTAACTGAGTTACATGTTCATCAGATACCTGTGTGTGTTTACAGGGGTTACACATGAGATACCTGTCCTAACTGAGTTACATGTTCATCAGACACCTGTGTGTGTTTACAGGGGTTACACATGAGATACCTGTCCTAACTGAGTCACATGTTCATCAGACACCTGTGTGTGTACAGGGGTTTCACATGAGATACCTGTCCTAACTGAGTCACATGTTCATCAGACACCTGTGTGTGTGTACAGGGGTTTCACATGAGATACCTGTCCTAACTGAGTCACATGTTCATCAGACACCTGTGTGTGTTTACAGGGGTTACACATGAGATACCTGTCCTAACTGAGTCACATGTTCATCAGACACCTGTGTGTGTGTACAGGGGTTACACATGAGATACCTGTCCTAACTGAGTCACATGTTCATCAGACACCTGTGTGTGTTTACAGGGGTTACACATGAGATACCTGTCCTAACTGAGTCACATGTTCATCAGACACCTGTGTGTGTGTACAGGGGTTTCACATGAGATACCTGTCCTAACTGAGTTACATGTTTATCAGACACCTGTGTGTGTGTACAGGGGTTACACATGAGATACCTGTTCTAACTGAGTCACATGTTCATCAGACACCTGTGTGTGTGTACAGGGGTTTCACATGAGATACCTGTCCTAACTGAGTCACATGTTCATCAGATACCTGTGTGTGTTTACAGGGGTTACACATGAGATACCTGTCCTAACTGAGTCACATGTTCATCAGACACCTGTGTGTGTGTACAGGGGTTTCACATGAGATACCTGTCCTAACTGAGTCACATGTTCATCAGACACCTGTGTGTGTGTGTGTGTTTACAGGGGTTACACATGAGATACCTGTCCTAACTGAGTCACATGTTCATCAGACACCTGTGTGTGTGTGTGTGTTTACAGGGGTTACACATGAGATACCTGTCCTAACTGAGTCACATGTTCATCAGACACCTGTGTGTGTGTGTGTGTTTACAGGGGTTACACATGAGATACCTGTCCTAACTGAGTCACATGTTCATCAGACACCTGTGTGTGTGTGTGTGTTTACAGGGGTTACACATGAGATACCTGTCCTAACTGAGTTACATGTTCATCAGACACCTGTGTGTGTATACAGGGGTTACACATGAGATACCTGTCCTAACTGAGTTACATGTTCATCAGATACCTGTGTGTGTGTTTACAGGGGTTACACATGAGATACCTGTCCTAACTGAGTTACATGTTCATCAGATACCTGTGTGTGTGTGTACAGGGGTTTCACATGAGATACCTGTCCTAACTGAGTTACATGTTCATCAGACATGTGTGTGTGTGTGTGTGTTTACAGGGGTTACACATGAGATACCTGTCCTAACTGAGTTACATGTTCATCAGACACCTGTGTGTGTGTGTGTTTACAGGGGTTACACATGAGATACCTGTCCTAACTGAGTCACATGTTCATCAGACACCTGTGTGTGTTTACAGGGGTTACACATGAGATACCTGTCCTAACTGAGTTACATGTTCATCAGACACCTGTGTGTGTGTGTGTGTGTGTGTTTACAGGGGTTACACATGAGATACCTGTCCTAACTGAGTTACATGTTCATCAGACACCTGTGTGTGTGTGTGTGTTTACAGGGGTTACACATGAGATACCTGTCCTAACTGAGTTACATGTTCATCAGACACCTGTGTGTGTGTACAGGGGTTACACATGAGATACCTGTCCTAACTGAGTTACATGTTCATCAGACACCTGTGTGTGTTTACAGGGGTTACACATGAGATACCTGTCCTAACTGAGTTACATGTTCATCAGACACCTGTGTGTGTGTGTGTGTGTGTGTTTACAGGGGTTACACATGAGATACCTGTCCTAACTGAGTTACATGTTCATCAGACACCTGTGTGTGTGTGTGTGTGTACAGGGGTTACACATGAGATACCTGTCCTAACTGAGTCACATGTTCATCAGATACCTGTGTGTGTTTACAGGGGTTACACATGAGATACCTGTCCTAACTGAGTTACATGTTCATCAGACACCTGTGTGTGTTTACAGGGGTTACACATGAGATACCTGTCCTAACTGAGTCACATGTTCATCAGACACCTGTGTGTGTTTACAGGGGTTACACATGAGATACCTGTCCTAACTGAGTCACATGTTCATCAGATACCTGTGTGTGTTTACAGGGGTTACACATGAGATACCTGTCCTAACTGAGTTACATGTTCATCAGACACCTGTGTGTGTTTACAGGGGTTACACATGAGATACCTGTCCTAACTGAGTCACATGTTCATCAGACACCTGTGTGTGTTTACAGGGGTTACACATGAGATACCTGTCCTAACTGAGTTACATGTTCATCAGACACCTGTGTGTGTGTGTGTGTTTACAGGGGTTACACATGAGATACCTGTCCTAACTGAGTTACATGTTCATCAGACACCTGTGTGTGTGTGTGTGTTTACAGGGGTTACACATGAGATACCTGTCCTAACTGAGTCACATGTTCATCAGACACCTGTGTGTGTTTTACAGGGGTTACACATGAGATACCTGTCCTAACTGAGTTACATGTTCATCAGACACCTGTGTGTGTGTGTGTGTTTACAGGGGTTACACATGAGATACCTGTCCTAACTGAGTCACATGTTCATCAGACACCTGTGTGTGTGTGTGTGTTTACAGGGGTTTCACATGAGATACCTGTCCTAACTGAGTCACATGTTCATCAGACACCTGTGTGTGTGTTTACAGGGGTTACACATGAGATACCTGTCCTAACTGAGTCACATGTTCATCAGACACCTGTGTGTGTGTTTACAGGGGTTACACATGAGATACCTGTCCTAACTGAGTCACATGTTCATCAGATACCTGTGTGTGTTTACAGGGGTTACACATGAGATACCTGTCCTAACTGAGTCACATGTTCATCAGACACCTGTGTGTGTGTTTACAGGGGTTACACATGAGATACCTGTCCTAACTGAGTTACATGTTCATCAGACACCTGTGTGTGTGTTTACAGGGGTTACACATGAGATACCTGTCCTAACTGAGTTACATGTTCATCAGACACCTGTGTGTGTTTACAGGGGTTACACATGAGATACCTGTCCTAACTGAGTCACATGTTCATCAGACACCTGTGTGTGTTTACAGGGGTTACACATGAGATACCTGTCCTAACTGAGTTACATGTTCATCAGACACCTGTGTGTGTGTGTGTGTTTACAGGGGTTACACATGAGATACCTGTCCTAACTGAGTTACATGTTCATCAGATACCTGTGTGTGTTTACAGGGGTTTACACATGAGATACCTGTCCTAACTGAGTCACATGTTCATCAGACACCTGTGTGTGTTTACAGGGGTTACACATGAGATACCTGTCCTAACTGAGTCACGTGTTCATCAGATACCTGTGTGTGTTTACAGGGGTTACACATGAGATACCTGTCCTAACTGAGTTACATGTTCATCAGATACCTGTGTGTGTTTACAGGGGTTACACATGAGATACCTGTCCTAACTGAGTCACATGTTCATCAGACACCTGTGTGTGTGTTTACAGGGGTTACACATGAGATACCTGTCCTAACTGAGTTACATGTTCATCAGACACCTGTGTGTGTGTGTTTACAGGGGTTACACATGAGATACCTGTCCTAACTGAGTTACATGTTCATCAGACACCTGTGTGTGTGTACAGGGGTTACACATGAGATACCTGTCCTAACTGAGTCACATGTTCATCAGATACCTGTGTGTGTGTACAGGGGTTACACATGAGATACCTGTCCTAACTGAGTCACATGTTCATCAGATACCTGTGTGTGTGTACAGGGGTTACACATGAGATACCTGTCCTAACTGAGTCACATGTTCATCAGATACCTGTGTGTGTGTGTACAGGGGTTACACATGAGATACCTGTCCTAACTGAGTCACATGTTCATCAGACACCTGTGTGTGTGTTTACAGGGGTTACACATGAGATACCTGTCCTAACTGAGTCACATGTTCATCAGACACCTGTGTGTGTTTACAGGGGTTACACATGAGATACCTGTCCTAACTGAGTTACATGTTCATCAGACACCTGTGTGTGTGTACAGGGGTTACACATGAGATACCTGTCCTAACTGAGTCACATGTTCATCAGACACCTGTGTGTGTTTACAGGGGTTACACATGAGATACCTGTCCTAACTGAGTTACATGTTCATCAGACACCTGTGTGTGTTTACAGGGGTTACACATGAGATACCTGTCCTAACTGAGTTACATGTTCATCAGACACCTGTGTGTGTGTACAGGGGTTACACATGAGATACCTGTCCTAACTGAGTCACATGTTCATCAGATACCTGTGTGTGTTTACAGGGGTTACACATGAGATACCTGTCCTAACTGAGTTACATGTTCATCAGATACCTGTGTGTGTGTACAGGGGTTACACATGAGATACCTGTCCTAACTGAGTTACATGTTCATCAGACACCTGTGTGTGTGTTTACAGGGGTTACACATGAGATACCTGCCCTAACTGAGTCACATGTTCATCAGACACCTGTGTGTGTTTACAGGGGTTACACATGAGATACCTGTCCTAACTGAGTCACATGTTCATCAGATACCTGTGTGTGTGTGTACAGGGGTTACACATGAGATACCTGTCCTAACTGAGTCACATGTTCATCAGACACCTGTGTGTGTGTTTACAGGGGTTACACATGAGATACCTGTCCTAACTGAGTCACATGTTCATCAGACACCTGTGTGTGTGTACAGGGGTTACACATGAGATACCTGTCCTAACTGAGTCACATGTTCATCAGACACCTGTGTGTGTGTACAGGGGTTACACATGAGATACCTGTCCTAACTGAGTCACATGTTCATCAGACACCTGTGTGTGTGTTTACAGGGGTTACACATGAGATACCTGTCCTAACTGAGTCACATGTTCATCAGACACCTGTGTGTGTGTACAGGGGTTACACATGAGATACCTGTCCTAACTGAGTTACATGTTCATCAGACACCTGTGTGTGTGTTTACAGGGGTTTCATATGAGATACCTGTCCTAACTGAGTCACATGTTCATCAGACACCTGTGTGTGTGTGTGTTTACAGGGGTTACACATGAGATACCTGTCCTAACTGAGTCACATGTTCATCAGACACCTGTGTGTGTGTTTACAGGGGTTACACATGAGATACCTGTCCTAACTGAGTCACATGTTCATCAGACACCTGTGTGTGTGTACAGGGGTTACACATGAGATACCTGTCCTAACTGAGTTACATGTTCATCAGACACCTGTGTGTGTGTTTACAGGGGTTTCATATGAGATACCTGTCCTAACTGAGTCACATGTTCATCAGACACCTGTGTGTGTGTGTGTTTACAGGGGTTACACATGAGATACCTGTCCTAACTGAGTCACATGTTCATCAGACACCTGTGTGTGTGTACAGGGGTTTCACATGAGATACCTGTCCTAACTGAGTTACATGTTCATCAGACACCTGTGTGTGTGTACAGGGGTTACACATGAGATACCTGTCCTAACTGACTTACATGTTCATCAGACACCTGTGTGTGTGTGTGTTTACAGGGGTTACACATGAGATACCTGTCCTAACTGAGTCACATGTTCATCAGACACCTGTGTGTGTGTACAGGGGTTACACATGAGATACCTGTCCTAACTGAGTTACATGTTCATCAGACACCTGTGTGTGTGTACAGGGGTTACACATGAGATACCTGTCCTAACTGAGTCACATGTTCATCAGACACCTGTGTGTGTATACAGGGGTTACACATGAGATACCTGTCCTAACTGAGTCACATGTTCATCAGACACCTGTGTGTGTGTTTACAGGGGTTACACATGAGATACCTGTCCTAACTGAGTCACATGTTCATCAGACACCTGTGTGTGTGTTTACAGGGGTTACACATGAGATACCTGTCCTAACTGAGTCACATGTTCATCAGATACCTGTGTGTGTTTACAGGGGTTACACATGAGATACCTGTCCTAACTGAGTTACATGTTCATCAGACACCTGTGTGTGTTTACAGGGGTTACACATGAGATACCTGTCCTAACTGAGTCACATGTTCATCAGACACCTGTGTGTGTGTGTGTGTGTGTTTACAGGGGTTACACATGAGATACCTGTCCTAACTGAGTTACATGTTCATCAGACACCTGTGTGTGTGTGTGTGTGTGTTTACAGGGGTTACACATGAGATACCTGTCCTAACTGAGTTACATGTTCATCAGACACCTGTGTGTGTGTGTGTGTGTGTTTACAGGGGTTACACATGAGATACCTGTCCTAACTGAGTCACATGTTCATCAGACACCTGTGTGTGTGTACAGGGGTTACACATGAGATACCTGTCCTAACTGAGTTACATGTTCATCAGACACCTGTGTGTGTTTACAGGGGTTACACATGAGATACCTGTCCTAACTGAGTTACATGTTCATCAGACACCTGTGTGTGTGTACAGGGGTTACACATGAGATACCTGTCCTAACTGAGTTACATGTTCATCAGACACCTGTGTGTGTGTACAGGGGTTACACATGAGATACCTGTCCTAACTGAGTCACATGTTCATCAGACACCTGTGTGTGTGTGTGTGTTTACAGGGGTTTCACATGAGATACCTGTCCTAACTGAGTCACATGTTCATCAGACACCTGTGTGTGTGTGTGTGTTTACAGGGGTTACACATGAGATACCTGTCCTAACTGAGTCACATGTTCATCAGACACCTGTGTGTGTGTTTACAGGGGTTACACATGAGATACCTGTCCTAACTGAGTTACATGTTCATCAGACACCTGTGTGTGTGTTTACAGGGGTTACACATGAGATACCTGTCCTAACTGAGTCACATGTTCATCAGATACCTGTGTGTGTTTACAGGGGTTACACATGAGATACCTGTCCTAACTGAGTTACATGTTCATCAGATACCTGTGTGTGTTTACAGGGGTTACACATGAGATACCTGTCCTAACTGAGTCACATGTTCATCAGACACCTGTGTGTGTGTTTACAGGGGTTACACATGAGATACCTGTCCTAACTGAGTTACATGTTCATCAGACACCTGTGTGTGTGTTTACAGGGGTTACACATGAGATACCTGTCCTAACTGAGTTACATGTTCATCAGATACCTGTGTGTGTGTACAGGGGTTACACATGAGATACCTGTCCTAACTGAGTTACATGTTCATCAGACACCTGTGTGTGTTTACAGGGGTTACACATGAGATACCTGTCCTAACTGAGTCACATGTTCATCAGACACCTGTGTGTGTTTACAGGGGTTACACATGAGATACCTGTCCTAACTGAGTCACATGTTCATCAGACACCTGTGTGTGTTTACAGGGGTTACACATGAGATACCTGTCCTAACTGAGTTACATGTTCATCAGACACCTGTGTGTGTGTGTGTGTTTACAGGGGTTACACATGAGATACCTGTCCTAACTGAGTTACATGTTCATCAGATACCTGTGTGTGTTTACAGGGGTTACACATGAGATACCTGTCCTAACTGAGTTACATGTTCATCAGATACCTGTGTGTGTTTACAGGGGTTACACATGAGATACCTGTCCTAACTGAGTCACGTGTTCATCAGACACCTGTGTGTGTGTTTACAGGGGTTTCACATGAGATACCTGTCCTAACTGAGTCACGTGTTCATCAGACACCTGTGTGTGTGTTTACAGGGGTTTCACATGAGATACCTGTCCTAACTGAGTCACATGTTCATCAGACACCTGTGTGTGTGTACAGGGGTTACACATGAGATACCTGTCCTAACTGAGTCACATGTTCATCAGACACCTGTGTGTGTTTACAGGGGTTACACATGAGATACCTGTCCTAACTGAGTCACGTGTTCATCAGACACCTGTGTGTGTGTACAGGGGTTACACATGAGATACCTGTCCTAACTGAGTCACATGTTCATCAGACACCTGTGTGTGTGTTTACAGGGGTTACACATGAGATACCTGTCCTAACTGAGTTACATGTTCATCAGATACCTGTGTGTGTGTTTACAGGGGTTACACATGAGATACCTGTCCTAACTGAGTTACATGTTCATCAGATACCTGTGTGTGTTTACAGGGGTTACACATGAGATACCTGTCCTAACTGAGTCACATGTTCATCAGACACCTGTGTGTGTTTACAGGGGTTACACATGAGATACCTGTCCTAACTGAGTCACATGTTCATCAGACACCTGTGTGTGTGTACAGGGGTTTCACATGAGATACCTGTCCTAACTGAGTTACATGTTCATCAGATACCTGTGTGTGTTTACAGGGGTTTCACATGAGATACCTGTCCTAACTGAGTTACATGTTCATCAGACACCTGTGTGTGTGTACAGGGGTTACACATGAGATACCTGTCCTAACTGAGTCACATGTTCATCAGACACCTGTGTGTGTGTGTGTGTTTACAGGGGTTACACATGAGATACCTGTCCTAACTGAGTTACATGTTCATCAGACACCTGTGTGTGTGTGTGTGTGTTTACAGGGGTTACACATGAGATACCTGTCCTAACTGAGTCACATGTTCATCAGATACCTGTGTGTGTGTACAGGGGTTACACATGAGATACCTGTCCTAACTGAGTCACATGTTCATCAGACACCTGTGTGTGTTTACAGGGGTTTCACATGAGATACCTGTCCTAACTGAGTCACATGTTCATCAGACACCTGTGTGTGTTTACAGGGGTTTCACATGAGATACCTGTCCTAACTGAGTTACATGTTCATCAGACACCTGTGTGTGTGTTTACAGGGGTTTCACATGAGATACCTGTCCTAACTGAGTTACATGTTCATCAGACACCTGTGTGTGTGTGTGTGTTTACAGGGGTTACACATGAGATACCTGTCCTAACTGAGTCACATGTTCATCAGACACCTGTGTGTGTGTTTACAGGGGTTACACATGAGATACCTGTCCTAACTGAGTCACATGTTCATCAGATACCTGTGTGTGTTTACAGGGGTTACACATGAGATACCTGTCCTAACTGAGTCACATGTTCATCAGATACCTGTGTGTGTTTACAGGGGTTACACATGAGATACCTGTCCTAACTGAGTTACATGTTCATCAGATACCTGTGTGTGTTTACAGGGGTTACACATGAGATACCTGTCCTAACTGAGTCACATGTTCATCAGACACCTGTGTGTGTTTACAGGGGTTACACATGAGATACCTGTCCTAACTGAGTTACATGTTCATCAGATACCTGTGTGTGTTTACAGGGGTTACACATGAGATACCTGTCCTAACTGAGTCACATGTTCATCAGACACCTGTGTGTGTGTTTACAGGGGTTACACATGAGATACCTGTCCTAACTGAGTTACATGTTCATCAGACACCTGTGTGTGTTTACAGGGGTTTCACATGAGATACCTGTCCTAACTGAGTCACATGTTCATCAGACACCTGTGTGTGTTTACAGGGGTTACACATGAGATACCTGTCCTAACTGAGTCACATGTTCATCAGACACCTGTGTGTGTGTTTACAGGGGTTACACATGAGATACCTGTCCTAACTGAGTTACATGTTCATCAGACACCTGTGTGTGTTTACAGGGGTTACACATGAGATACCTGTCCTAACTGAGTCACATGTTCATCAGACACCTGTGTGTGTGTTTACAGGGGTTACACATGAGATACCTGTCCTAACTGAGTTACATGTTCATCAGATACCTGTGTGTGTTTACAGGGGTTACACATGAGATACCTGTCCTAACTGAGTCACATGTTCATCAGACACCTGTGTGTGTTTACAGGGGTTACACATGAGATACCTGTCCTAACTGAGTCACATGTTCATCAGACACCTGTGTGTGTTTACAGGGGTTACACATGAGATACCTGTCCTAACTGAGTCACGTGTTCATCAGATACCTGTGTGTGTTTACAGGGGTTACACATGAGATACCTGTCCTAACTGAGTTACATGTTCATCAGACACCTGTGTGTGTGTTTACAGGGGTTTCATATGAGATACCTGTCCTAACTGAGTCACATGTTCATCAGACACCTGTGTGTGTGTGTGTGTTTACAGGGGTTTCACATGAGATACCTGTCCTAACTGAGTTACATGTTCATCAGACACCTGTGTGTGTTTACAGGGGTTACACATGAGATACCTGTCCTAACTGAGTTACATGTTCATCAGACACCTGTGTGTGTGTACAGGGGTTACACATGAGATACCTGTCCTAACTGAGTCACATGTTCATCAGACACCTGTGTGTGTGTGTGTGTTTACAGGGGTTACACATGAGATACCTGTCCTAACTGAGTTACATGTTCATCAGACACCTGTGTGTGTGTGTGTGTGTTTACAGGGGTTACACATGAGATACCTGTCCTAACTGAGTCACATGTTCATCAGATACCTGTGTGTGTGTACAGGGGTTACACATGAGATACCTGTCCTAACTGAGTCACATGTTCATCAGACACCTGTGTGTGTTTACAGGGGTTTCACATGAGATACCTGTCCTAACTGAGTTACATGTTCATCAGACACCTGTGTGTGTTTACAGGGGTTACACATGAGATACCTGTCCTAACTGAGTCACATGTTCATCAGACACCTGTGTGTGTTTACAGGGGTTACACATGAGATACCTGTCCTAACTGAGTCACATGTTCATCAGACACCTGTGTGTGTATACAGGGGTTACACATGAGATACCTGTCCTAACTGAGTCACATGTTCATCAGACACCTGTGTGTGTGTGTGTGTTTACAGGGGTTTCACATGAGATACCTGTCCTAACTGAGTTACATGTTCATCAGACACCTGTGTGTGTTTACAGGGGTTACACATGAGATACCTGTCCTAACTGAGTCACATGTTCATCAGACACCTGTGTGTGTTTACAGGGGTTACACATGAGATACCTGTCCTAACTGAGTTACATGTTCATCAGACACCTGTGTGTGTATACAGGGGTTACACATGAGATACCTGTCCTAACTGAGTCACATGTTCATCAGACACCTGTGTGTGTATACAGGGGTTACACATGAGATACCTGTCCTAACTGAGTCACATGTTCATCAGACACCTGTGTGTGTACAGGGGTTACACATGAGATACCTGTCCTAACTGAGTCACATGTTCATCAGACACCTGTGTGTGTGTACAGGGGTTACACATGAGATACCTGTCCTAACTGAGTCACATGTTCATCAGACACCTGTGTGTGTGTACAGGGGTTTCACATGAGATACCTGTCCTAACTGAGTCACATGTTCATCAGACACCTGTGTGTGTTTACAGGGGTTACACATGAGATACCTGTCCTAACTGAGTCACATGTTCATCAGACACCTGTGTGTGTTTACAGGGGTTTCACATGAGATACCTGTCCTAACTGAGTCACATGTTCATCAGACACCTGTGTGTGTGTACAGGGGTTACACATGAGATACCTGTCCTAACTGAGTCACATGTTCATCAGACACCTGTGTGTGTTTACAGGGGTTACACATGAGATACCTGTCCTAACTGAGTCACATGTTCATCAGACACCTGTGTGTGTTTACAGGGGTTACACATGAGATACCTGTCCTAACTGAGTCACATGTTCATCAGACACCTGTGTGTGTGTACAGGGGTTTCACATGAGATACCTGTCCTAACTGAGTCACATGTTCATCAGACACCTGTGTGTGTGTACAGGGGTTTCACATGAGATACCTGTCCTAACTGAGTTACATGTTCATCAGATACCTGTGTGTGTTTACAGGGGTTACACATGAGATACCTGTCCTAACTGAGTTACATGTTCATCAGATACCTGTGTGTGTTTACAGGGGTTTCACATGAGATACCTGTCCTAACTGAGTTACATGTTTATCAGACACCTGTGTGTGTGTACAGGGGTTACACATGAGATACCTGTTCTAACTGAGTCACATGTTCATCAGACACCTGTGTGTGTGTACAGGGGTTTCACATGAGATACCTGTTCTAACTGAGTCACATGTTCATCAGACACCTGTGTGTGTGTACAGGGGTTTCACATGAGATACCTGTCCTAACTGAGTTACATGTTCATCAGATACCTGTGTGTGTTTACAGGGGTTACACATGAGATACCTGTCCTAACTGAGTCACATGTTCATCAGACACCTGTGTGTGTGTACAGGGGTTACACATGAGATACCTGTCCTAACTGAGTCACATGTTCATCAGACACCTGTGTGTGTACAGGGGTTTCACATGAGATACCTGTCCTAACTGAGTCACATGTTCATCAGACACCTGTGTGTGTGTACAGGGGTTTCACATGAGATACCTGTCCTAACTGAGTTACATGTTCATCAGACACCTGTGTGTGTGTGTGTGTTTACAGGGGTTACACATGAGATACCTGTCCTAACTGAGTTACATGTTCATCAGATACCTGTGTGTGTGTTTACAGGGGTTACACATGAGATACCTGTCCTAACTGAGTTACATGTTCATCAGATACCTGTGTGTGTGTGTACAGGGGTTTCACATGAGATACCTGTCCTAACTGAGTTACATGTTCATCAGACACCTGTGTGTGTGTGTGTGTGTGTGTTTACAGGGGTTACACATGAGATACCTGTCCTAACTGAGTTACATGTTCATCAGACACCTGTGTGTGTGTGTGTGTTTACAGGGGTTACACATGAGATACCTGTCCTAACTGAGTCACATGTTCATCAGACACCTGTGTGTGTTTACAGGGGTTACACATGAGATACCTGTCCTAACTGAGTCACATGTTCATCAGACACCTGTGTGTGTTTACAGGGGTTACACATGAGATACCTGTCCTAACTGAGTTACATGTTCATCAGACACCTGTGTGTGTGTGTGTGTTTACAGGGGTTACACATGAGATACCTGTCCTAACTGAGTTACATGTTCATCAGACACCTGTGTGTGTTTACAGGGGTTACACATGAGATACCTGTCCTAACTGAGTTACATGTTCATCAGACACCTGTGTGTGTGTGTGTGTGTGTGTTTACAGGGGTTACACATGAGATACCTGTCCTAACTGAGTTACATGTTCATCAGACACCTGTGTGTGTGTGTGTGTGTACAGGGGTTACACATGAGATACCTGTCCTAACTGAGTCACATGTTCATCAGATACCTGTGTGTGTTTACAGGGGTTACACATGAGATACCTGTCCTAACTGAGTTACATGTTCATCAGACACCTGTGTGTGTGTGTGTTTACAGGGGTTACACATGAGATACCTGTCCTAACTGAGTTACATGTTCATCAGACACCTGTGTGTGTTTACAGGGGTTACACATGAGATACCTGTCCTAACTGAGTCACATGTTCATCAGACACCTGTGTGTGTTTACAGGGGTTACACATGAGATACCTGTCCTAACTGAGTCACATGTTCATCAGACACCTGTGTGTGTTTACAGGGGTTACACATGAGATACCTGTCCTAACTGAGTCACATGTTCATCAGATACCTGTGTGTGTTTACAGGGGTTACACATGAGATACCTGTCCTAACTGAGTTACATGTTCATCAGACACCTGTGTGTGTGTGTGTGTTTACAGGGGTTACACATGAGATACCTGTCCTAACTGAGTCACATGTTCATCAGACACCTGTGTGTGTGTGTGTGTTTACAGGGGTTACACATGAGATACCTGTCCTAACTGAGTTACATGTTCATCAGACACCTGTGTGTGTGTGTGTGTTTACAGGGGTTACACATGAGATACCTGTCCTAACTGAGTCACATGTTCATCAGACACCTGTGTGTGTGTGTGTGTTTACAGGGGTTTCACATGAGATACCTGTCCTAACTGAGTCACATGTTCATCAGACACCTGTGTGTGTGTGTGTGTTTACAGGGGTTACACATGAGATACCTGTCCTAACTGAGTCACATGTTCATCAGACACCTGTGTGTGTGTTTACAGGGGTTACACATGAGATACCTGTCCTAACTGAGTTACATGTTCATCAGACACCTGTGTGTGTGTTTACAGGGGTTACACATGAGATACCTGTCCTAACTGAGTCACATGTTCATCAGATACCTGTGTGTGTTTACAGGGGTTACACATGAGATACCTGTCCTAACTGAGTTACATGTTCATCAGATACCTGTGTGTGTTTACAGGGGTTACACATGAGATACCTGTCCTAACTGAGTCACATGTTCATCAGACACCTGTGTGTGTTTACAGGGGTTACACATGAGATACCTGTCCTAACTGAGTCACATGTTCATCAGACACCTGTGTGTGTTTACAGGGGTTACACATGAGATACCTGTCCTAACTGAGTTACATGTTCATCAGATACCTGTGTGTGTTTACAGGGGTTACACATGAGATACCTGTCCTAACTGAGTCACATGTTCATCAGACACCTGTGTGTGTGTTTACAGGGGTTACACATGAGATACCTGTCCTAACTGAGTTACATGTTCATCAGACACCTGTGTGTGTGTTTACAGGGGTTACACATGAGATACCTGTCCTAACTGAGTTACATGTTCATCAGACACCTGTGTGTGTTTACAGGGGTTACACATGAGATACCTGTCCTAACTGAGTCACATGTTCATCAGACACCTGTGTGTGTTTACAGGGGTTACACATGAGATACCTGTCCTAACTGAGTTACATGTTCATCAGACACCTGTGTGTGTGTGTGTGTTTACAGGGGTTACACATGAGATACCTGTCCTAACTGAGTTACATGTTCATCAGATACCTGTGTGTGTTTACAGGGGTTACACATGAGATACCTGTCCTAACTGAGTTACATGTTCATCAGATACCTGTGTGTGTTTACAGGGGTTACACATGAGATACCTGTCCTAACTGAGTCACGTGTTCATCAGATACCTGTGTGTGTGTTTACAGGGGTTTCACATGAGATACCTGTCCTAACTGAGTCACATGTTCATCAGACACCTGTGTGTGTGTTTACAGGGGTTACACATGAGATACCTGTCCTAACTGAGTCACGTGTTCATCAGACACCTGTGTGTGTGTTTACAGGGGTTTCACATGAGATACCTGTCCTAACTGAGTCACGTGTTCATCAGACACCTGTGTGTGTGTTTACAGGGGTTTCACATGAGATACCTGTCCTAACTGAGTCACATGTTCATCAGACACCTGTGTGTGTGTACAGGGGTTACACATGAGATACCTGTCCTAACTGAGTCACATGTTCATCAGACACCTGTGTGTGTTTACAGGGGTTACACATGAGATACCTGTCCTAACTGAGTCACATGTTCATCAGACACCTGTGTGTGTTTACAGGGGTTACACATGAGATACCTGTCCTAACTGAGTCACGTGTTCATCAGATACCTGTGTGTGTTTACAGGGGTTACACATGAGATACCTGTCCTAACTGAGTTACATGTTCATCAGATACCTGTGTGTGTTTACAGGGGTTACACATGAGATACCTGTCCTAACTGAGTCACATGTTCATCAGACACCTGTGTGTGTTTACAGGGGTTACACATGAGATACCTGTCCTAACTGAGTCACATGTTCATCAGACACCTGTGTGTGTTTACAGGGGTTTCACATGAGATACCTGTCCTAACTGAGTCACATGTTCATCAGACACCTGTGTGTGTGTACAGGGGTTTCACATGAGATACCTGTCCTAACTGAGTTACATGTTCATCAGATACCTGTGTGTGTTTACAGGGGTTTCACATGAGATACCTGTCCTAACTGAGTTACATGTTCATCAGACACCTGTGTGTGTGTACAGGGGTTACACATGAGATACCTGTCCTAACTGAGTCACATGTTCATCAGACACCTGTGTGTGTGTGTGTGTTTACAGGGGTTACACATGAGATACCTGTCCTAACTGAGTTACATGTTCATCAGACACCTGTGTGTGTGTGTGTGTGTTTACAGGGGTTACACATGAGATACCTGTCCTAACTGAGTCACATGTTCATCAGATACCTGTGTGTGTGTACAGGGGTTACACATGAGATACCTGTCCTAACTGAGTCACATGTTCATCAGACACCTGTGTGTGTTTACAGGGGTTTCACATGAGATACCTGTCCTAACTGAGTCACATGTTCATCAGACACCTGTGTGTGTTTACAGGGGTTTCACATGAGATACCTGTCCTAACTGAGTTACATGTTCATCAGACACCTGTGTGTGTGTTTACAGGGGTTTCACATGAGATACCTGTCCTAACTGAGTTACATGTTCATCAGACACCTGTGTGTGTGTGTGTGTTTACAGGGGTTACACATGAGATACCTGTCCTAACTGAGTCACATGTTCATCAGACACCTGTGTGTGTGTTTACAGGGGTTACACATGAGATACCTGTCCTAACTGAGTCACATGTTCATCAGATACCTGTGTGTGTTTACAGGGGTTACACATGAGATACCTGTCCTAACTGAGTCACATGTTCATCAGATACCTGTGTGTGTTTACAGGGGTTACACATGAGATACCTGTCCTAACTGAGTTACATGTTCATCAGATACATGTGTGTGTTTACAGGGGTTACACATGAGATACCTGTCCTAACTGAGTCACATGTTCATCAGACACCTGTGTGTGTGTTTACAGGGGTTACACATGAGATACCTGTCCTAACTGAGTTACATGTTCATCAGACACCTGTGTGTGTTTACAGGGGTTACACATGAGATACCTGTCCTAACTGAGTCACATGTTCATCAGACACCTGTGTGTGTGTTTACAGGGGTTACACATGAGATACCTGTCCTAACTGAGTCACATGTTCATCAGACACCTGTGTGTGTTTACAGGGGTTTCACATGAGATACCTGTTCTAACTGAGTCACATGTTCATCAGACACCTGTGTGTGTTTACAGGGGTTACACATGAGATACCTGTCCTAACTGAGTTACATGTTCATCAGATACCTGTGTGTGTTTACAGGGGTTACACATGAGATACCTGTCCTAACTGAGTCACATGTTCATCAGACACCTGTGTGTGTTTACAGGGGTTACACATGAGATACCTGTCCTAACTGAGTCACATGTTCATCAGACACCTGTGTGTGTTTACAGGGGTTACACATGAGATACCTGTCCTAACTGAGTCACGTGTTCATCAGATACCTGTGTGTGTTTACAGGGGTTACACATGAGATACCTGTCCTAACTGAGTTACATGTTCATCAGATACCTGTGTGTGTTTACAGGGGTTACACATGAGATACCTGTCCTAACTGAGTTACATGTTCATCAGACACCTGTGTGTGTGTACAGGGGTTACACATGAGATACCTGTCCTAACTGAGTCACATGTTCATCAGACACCTGTGTGTGTGTGTGTGTTTACAGGGGTTACACATGAGATACCTGTCCTAACTGAGTTACATGTTCATCAGACACCTGTGTGTGTGTGTGTGTGTTTACAGGGGTTACACATGAGATACCTGTCCTAACTGAGTCACATGTTCATCAGATACCTGTGTGTGTGTACAGGGGTTACACATGAGATACCTGTCCTAACTGAGTCACATGTTCATCAGACACCTGTGTGTGTTTACAGGGGTTTCACATGAGATACCTGTCCTAACTGAGTTACATGTTCATCAGACACCTGTGTGTGTGTTTACAGGGGTTTCACATGAGATACCTGTCCTAACTGAGTCACATGTTCATCAGACACCTGTGTGTGTGTGTGTGTTTACAGGGGTTACACATGAGATACCTGTCCTAACTGAGTTACATGTTCATCAGACACCTGTGTGTGTGTTTACAGGGGTTACACATGAGATACCTGTCCTAACTGAGTCACATGTTCATCAGACACCTGTGTGTGTTTACAGGGGTTACACATGAGATACCTGTCCTAACTGAGTCACATGTTCATCAGACACCTGTGTGTGTATACAGGGGTTACACATGAGATACCTGTCCTAACTGAGTCACATGTTCATCAGACACCTGTGTGTGTGTTTACAGGGGTTACACATGAGATACCTGTCCTAACTGAGTCACATGTTCATCAGACACCTGTGTGTGTTTACAGGGGTTACACATGAGATACCTGTCCTAACTGAGTCACATGTTCATCAGACACCTGTGTGTGTATACAGGGGTTACACATGAGATACCTGTCCTAACTGAGTTACATGTTCATCAGACACCTGTGTGTGTGTGTGTGTTTACAGGGGTTTCACATGAGATACCTGTCCTAACTGAGTTACATGTTCATCAGACACCTGTGTGTGTTTACAGGGGTTACACATGAGATACCTGTCCTAACTGAGTTACATGTTCATCAGACACCTGTGTGTGTGTGTGTGTTTACAGGGGTTTCACATGAGATACCTGTCCTAACTGAGTTACATGTTCATCAGACACCTGTGTGTGTACAGGGGTTACACATGAGATACCTGTCCTAACTGAGTTACATGTTCATCAGATACCTGTGTGTGTTTACAGGGGTTACACATGAGATACCTGTCCTAACTGAGTCACATGTTCATCAGATACCTGTGTGTGTTTACAGGGGTTACACATGAGATACCTGTCCTAACTGAGTTACATGTTCATCAGACACCTGTGTGTGTGTGTGTGTTTACAGGGGTTTCACATGAGATACCTGTCCTAACTGAGTTACATGTTTATCAGACACCTGTGTGTGTGTACAGGGGTTACACATGAGATACCTGTTCTAACTGAGTCACATGTTCATCAGACACCTGTGTGTGTTTACAGGGGTTACACATGAGATACCTGTCCTAACTGAGTTACATGTTCATCAGATACCTGTGTGTGTTTACAGGGGTTACACATGAGATACCTGTCCTAACTGAGTTACATGTTCATCAGACACCTGTGTGTGTTTACAGGGGTTACACATGAGATACCTGTCCTAACTGAGTCACATGTTCATCAGACACCTGTGTGTGTACAGGGGTTTCACATGAGATACCTGTCCTAACTGAGTCACATGTTCATCAGACACCTGTGTGTGTGTACAGGGGTTTCACATGAGATACCTGTCCTAACTGAGTCACATGTTCATCAGACACCTGTGTGTGTTTACAGGGGTTACACATGAGATACCTGTCCTAACTGAGTCACATGTTCATCAGACACCTGTGTGTGTGTACAGGGGTTACACATGAGATACCTGTCCTAACTGAGTCACATGTTCATCAGACACCTGTGTGTGTTTACAGGGGTTACACATGAGATACCTGTCCTAACTGAGTCACATGTTCATCAGACACCTGTGTGTGTGTACAGGGGTTTCACATGAGATACCTGTCCTAACTGAGTTACATGTTTATCAGACACCTGTGTGTGTGTACAGGGGTTACACATGAGATACCTGTTCTAACTGAGTCACATGTTCATCAGACACCTGTGTGTGTGTACAGGGGTTTCACATGAGATACCTGTCCTAACTGAGTCACATGTTCATCAGATACCTGTGTGTGTTTACAGGGGTTACACATGAGATACCTGTCCTAACTGAGTCACATGTTCATCAGACACCTGTGTGTGTGTACAGGGGTTTCACATGAGATACCTGTCCTAACTGAGTCACATGTTCATCAGACACCTGTGTGTGTGTGTGTGTTTACAGGGGTTACACATGAGATACCTGTCCTAACTGAGTCACATGTTCATCAGACACCTGTGTGTGTGTGTGTGTTTACAGGGGTTACACATGAGATACCTGTCCTAACTGAGTCACATGTTCATCAGACACCTGTGTGTGTGTGTGTGTTTACAGGGGTTACACATGAGATACCTGTCCTAACTGAGTCACATGTTCATCAGACACCTGTGTGTGTGTGTGTGTTTACAGGGGTTACACATGAGATACCTGTCCTAACTGAGTTACATGTTCATCAGACACCTGTGTGTGTATACAGGGGTTACACATGAGATACCTGTCCTAACTGAGTT